>NC_056665.1:20519089-20820027 GCF_018350195.1 Panthera tigris
TGCTTTTACTTCTATTGTATATTTACTCATAAGTGAAATTGCTGGGTCATATGGTAATTCTGTTTTTAATTTTTTGAGTAACAGCCTAGTGTTTTCCACAGTGGCTGCACCATTTTATATCCCCCCCAGCAGGGCACAGGGTTCCTGAGTCTCCATGTTCTTGCCAACACTTGTTATTGATTGATTGATTGATGGCAGTCATTCTGATGGGTATGAGGTGTTACCTCATAGTGGCTTCGGTTTGCATTTCTCTGACAGTTGGGGATGTTGACCATCTTTTTGTGTGCTTGTTGGGAATTTGTATATCTTCATTGGAGAAATACCTATTCAAGTCCTTTTCTTATTTTAAAAGTGGAATCAATATGTAATTTTAAGTATTTTATTTTTCTTTCTTTCATTTTTAATCTTTGGGAATGTCTGCATGGATAATAATTTTTGGAAGTTTTTCTTTTCTTCCCCTCTACTCAGGACTCTTATTATACACACGTTGGACCCTCTTTGCCTATCTTCTCTGTGGCTTTCTTTTCAATGTTCTTGATCTCTTTTTCATTTTATTTTATTAAGTATTTTCCTCTTTTCCATTTTCTAATTTTATTATTATCTGTGATTGTAGAAAGGATATGTTTCTAGTTGTAGTTCTGGCATTTTTTGTATTTTCACAAAGTGACGAACACTTTGGCCATGTATTTGGTGAGATTTGCCTCTTCTCCAATATGCAACTTGTATCTGGCCCTTCTCCTTCCTTTGCCCCTATTATTTCTACTTCCAATTTTGTTTCTACTCCCAGTGGTCTTGTATTGTAAATTGGAGCCTGAAGAACCCCTGCAGTGTTATTGTTGTTCTTATACTGGCACTAGTACTTCCCAGGTATTATCTGTTGGTGATTTTGGAGTTCTCTGGCTTCCATTGTCCATAGATGTTTTATTGCTTTTCTCACACTGCCTTATACCTTACATTACTTTTATCTTAAGATGGTTCCTTTACTTTTTCAGTGTCATGGGCTAGGGCTTTCCCTTTGGTATTAGAGTTGTTAGTTTTGGTACTATTTCAGGCTTTCTAGTTTGAATTTCCAATATCAAATGATCCCAAAGCTTGTCTTATCAGAAATGTCTAAAATTCCATTGTTGGCATAGATAACATGTGTCTGCAGTAAAGGCAGAAGTAACCTCATCAAGTTGTTGATTCTGTTTGTGAAACTTCAAGGTCTGGTGATGATATAGACTTATTACATATACTTTCATTGTTTTCCTAGGTTGAATGTATTTTCTTCTTGGATGAGCATAGTCAATGACCCCAATTTTACACATGTTAAACAATGCTTGGGTATACTTAGGATTACCATTGGTAGCTATTTTCAGTTGTTTATTAGTAGGAGGTTTGAATTTACAGTACCCATATACAACTTAAAAAAAATCTGCATTCTGTCTCCATCAGAAGAATTTGCAATGAGTTTATAGTAAAAAGTGAGAGACAAGGTGGCCTTCGGCAAGTACCTTCATTGTGGAAAAAAATGACTTGGTTCATCACATAATAAGTTACTGTAGCATAAAACCTGTGCTGTTCCTTCTATTACAAAGACCATTTTTTATTAAACAGTATCTTTTTAGAAAAAAGAAATACTATATTAAATGTAGTTTCCATAAGGTATCTAACCTATGCCATCATAGTAACTATGGTTACATAGTTGGTAGTTACATTTATCGCAGTGTCATACTGTTTCATCTTGAATATCACAAAGTTTGAGTTTTAAGCTCTCTTCTCATTCATAGTATACTTTTTTCTTATCTCTTTGGCCATTGATGGTTGTATTGGCAACCTTCATCAAAAAGCTTTTCTTTTTCCATGCTCATGTTCTTGACCTGTTGTACCCCTTGGGATTGACAGCATAATGTCAAGACATATTGAAAATTACTGGATGCCTGCATTTCCTCTTTGGTTAAGCTCTGAATTTTTACTTTTTCCATAATTGCCTTATGTATCTGTGGAAATTAAACAGCTGTTCTGGAAAGTCAGCTGGAACTTTGGACAGAGAAATGTCACAGTGCATCAGTCACTCCCACCAACCTGTCCTGACTTTGGGTAGTTGATGACGTACCCAAAAGATTTCGCGGTCGTAGCTTATTTTAATTGTACAGCTTAGCCATGTGAAAGCCAACCTTCTGCCCACACAATAATGCTTAGTTTTAGTCTTGTATCATTGTATAATCTTTTTGAAGACATTGTTGGGACAGTAGGTATTCAAATTTAAGTTCAAATTCAACCACCTGATACCACCAATGCAGATGTGTCACTAGGAACTGATACCTTTTATGCCTGGTTAAGTTTATACCTGCACAGGCAGTCATGGCTGTTTCTCAGCTTACACTTCTGCTTGGCAGGTAGCAGATTTCTTTTGAGAGGAATTGTGTGAGGCACCTCAACATCAGGACTGTTAACATGTGAAGAAATGTTGGGGTTAGACTTAGGGAAATTCATTGCTGTGCCTCTTCTGCTCCAAAGCAGACATAACACCTTGCTCCAAGAAAGGTTTCTTCTGCTAATTTTCCTGGGGAATTAGGAGTAACTATAGTGATGGTTTTCCTTAATCTGAGCCAACCCTGGAACAGTCTTCTCCTGCTGACCAGTGGCCAGTCCTGGCTAGCATTACTTATTCAAAACAAAATGTATATTTTTTAATTTGAAAAAATTAAAAGCAATTTAAAAGTTATGGTAAAATATACATAAAATTTACCATCTTAGCCATTTAAGTGTATAGTTTGTAGTGTTGAGTACATTCACACTGTTGTGAAACCAACCACCAGAACTCTTCTCATCTTGCAAAACTGAAACTCCATACCCATGAAACAACAACCCATTATTCCTCCCTCCCCCAGCCCCTGGCACCCACCATTCACTTACCATGAGTTATTTTGTTCCATGTGTCAATTAATACTTAATGTGCAAATGTCCTTTCTCTAATATCTGTTTATCTGGCCTGGAGAATGTTCTAATTCTTCCTTCTGCAGTATTACTGTATTTTACAAAATTAATAGGTTCCTTAAAGGGCCATGTACCAATTTTTAATATTTAATTGTACTGAATCAAATTACTTAGAATAAAACATTTTAATAAGGCAAATACAAATTTATATAAAATATATGAAATATAAATATTTAAAAGTTTTTTTTTTTTATTTTGAGAGAGAGAGAGAGAGAGGGAGGGAGAGAGAGAATCCCAAGCAGGCTCCACACTGTTATCATGGAGCCCAACACAGGGCTCAATCCCATGAACTGCAAGACCATGACCTGAACCAAAATCAAGAGTCAGACACTTAACCAACTGAGCCACTCAGACACCCCTAAAAGTTGTTTAATAGAAGGTGTCTTGTAAACACCTCTAATGAAGTTAACCCCCATTTATACAAAATCTGAGTAGTAATAAAAAATAAAGAACAAAGAGAGGGATGGAAATTTGAGACTATTTTGATACTGGAATCAAGACAGCCTTGTTGGTCACCTTCATTATGAAATTTAGACAGATTGCAGATTTGAAAAAAAAATTGGAGGAGGGAATTTTTGGTCTCTTTTGGTCTCTTTTCTGAGATGCGTAATAGGTTTCTAAAGCTAAATTTTAAATTCTTTGAAAAAGTCAAATGGCATTTTATTTTCTCCACTAGATAACTTGAAAGGAAACGAAAACTATCTCCTCATCAAGTTTCCAAGACCAGGTATGTCACGTATTGGAATCAAGGCCATGACCTATGTCATTAGCAGTGTGAGCCTCTGGCAGTGTGCTCTGGAGCAGGGGTCTACTTCTGGTTCAGAGGCATGGTGGGAGTCCTCTGGTTTACACAGCTTTAACGGACATGGTCATGATTTGCTCCACCTGCACTCAGATTTTATTGTAAAACGCATATGACCAAGTGTAGAGAATATCTTTAAATTTTTTTTTTAACGTTTATTTATTTTTGAGACAGAGAGAGACAGAGCATGAACAGGGGAGGGGCAGAGAGAGAGGGAGACACAGAATCTGAAACAGGCTCCAGGCTCTGAGCTGTCAGCACAGAGCCCGACGCAGGGCTCGAACTCACGGGCCGTGAGATCATGACCTGAGCTGAAGTCGGACGCTTAACCGACCAAGCCACCCAGGTGCCCCGGGAGTATCTTTAAAAGTAAGAATTTACTTTGGTGGGGGATGCCTGGGTGGTTCAGTCAGTTAAGCATCCGACTCCTGATTTTAGCTCAGGTTATGATCTAATGGTTCAAGAGTTTGAGCCCTACGCCAGGCTCCATGTTGACGTTGCAGAGCATGCTTGGGATTCTCTCTCTCTCTCTCTCTCTCTCTGCCCACCACCCCCCTGAAAATAAATAACCTTAAAAACACGAAGATATTTTTGGGTCTATAGCCCAAAGAACTGAAAGCAGGAACTTTAAGAAGAGGCGTTTGTACCTGCTGTTCATAGAAGCATTAGTTACAGTAGCCAAAAGGTGGAAACATCCCAGCTGTCCACTGATGGATGAATGGCTAACAAGATGTGATCTATACACACAATGAAATATTATTCAGTCTTAAAAAGGAGGGAAATCCTGACACCTGCCGCAACATGGGTGAACCTGGAGGACATTATACTGAGTGAAAGAAGCCAGTCACAAAAGGACAAATACTGTATGATTCCACTTGAGGTTCCTAGAGTCGTCAAATTCATAGAGACATAAAGTTGGGGATTGGGTGTGAGGGGACTGGAGCATTAGTGTATGAGGGGTTCTAAGTTTCAGTTTTTCAAGATGAAAAAAGTTCTGTGGATGGATGGTGTTGATGGATACACAACACTGTCCGTGTCTACTTAATGCCACAGAACTGTACACTTACAATTTTTTTTTAAATTAAATTTTAAACAATTTGAAGAATTAACACTTAAAAAAAGCAAGAAGTTAGGAACATTATGTGAATGAAATAAAAATACAGTGCACCTTACCAATTGAAAGCAAAGAATAAAAGATGAATTTTGCTTTCAGTATGTGTGATCATTCTGATTGTGTCTGCCCCAGTCAACAAGGTAACACCTACTTTCCTCAGTTCCTGATGTTCCTGGATAAAGCACTTGCTCTTTAGCTGGTCTCTGAGGCCCCTCTGGTTGGGACCTGTGGTCAGACCATCCTGTGCAGCTCGTGTGTGGTTTCTGTGCCCAGGCACAGTAGCTTCCCAATGACTACCCCCCTCTCCCAAACCTTGCCCCTTCCCTCCAGTTACAGGACACTTATGCCTCTTCTTTCCTCTGTCTAGAAAACATCCGATTTCTCATTTCTAAGACTGAGGTATGTAATTCTCCTCTGAACCTGGACTCCCAAGTTCTCATAACTCCTTTTTATGCTTCATGTCTCACCTTTTGGTTGCTTTCAGAGAGGGCTCTCCTTGACCTCTGACCCCTCCTCTTGCTATTATAAGAACCCCAGCCCCCAGCCCTGGCCTACCCAGCCCTGTTCTCCTGCATCGTCCTCTCTTCTTGCTTGCTTTATCTTCTGTTTAAACTGTTTTCACTATCTGAAATTAAATTTCACTGATTCTTTGTCTTTCCCCATGGAGCACAGACAGCCTGAGGCAGGGGTCTAGGTAGGTGTGTCTACCCTGCCTCTAGGACCATACTTGGCCCACAGCAGGTGCTCAGCAGGGATTTACAGAACAAGCCAGTGAACAGATGAAATGAGCCTCGATTCCTGAAGACATACAGCTCTGTGTCCACTGGTTTTCAGAAGTGGGTCTGGTGGGCCTTTGCCAATTTGTGATGCCTTTGTCAATGTAGGTCTGTGAATACCTAGTGGTTATGATCATCAGGCCAGGAGTCATGTTGATGTCCAAGAACTGCTCTGGCTGTGTCATTTTGAGATGCCAGCTGGATTCTTTTTAATGGGCTTTGTTATTTAAAAAAAAATATTTTCCTCGTATCTTCAGATAGATGCTATGTCTAGTCCAGTGGTCTCTAGAATATCATTTAAGATAACTATTCAAGGTTGTAGGACTAATTTGCTGTCTACCTTTCACTTATTTTTCAAATGTTTTTTTAATTTATTTTTTAGAGAGAGTGTGAGTGGGGGAGGGGCAGAGAGAGACAGGGAGACACAGAATCTGAAGCAGGCTCCAGGCTCTGAGCTGTCAGCACAGAGCCCGAAACGGAGCTCGAACACTGGAACCGTGAGATCATAACTTGAGCTGAAGTCAGATGCTCAACCAACTGAGCCACCCAGGCACCCCTACCTTTCATTTATTTTAAAGGTTGCTTTTTTATGTTTCTGTTTAGAGAAGACTGCTAAAAATTCCAGTGGTATCATCTCTATGAGCCCTGGTTGGCTTTGGCACTTTTGATCACACTATTTAGGGGAGATCCCATGTGCAGTTTGTAGGGTTACATCACTTTATAAATGCATCTTAAATGCTTAAAAACAAGACGATGGAAGAGTTGACAATTACTTTTATGATGTCAAGTAATTATAGGTAGCAAGCAAAGTCTTAGGCCTTTCTCTCCTGACATGTTGTAGGTCTCTTGATATATTATTTTAAGATGGCCATATTACCATAAAAGTAGAAACATATCTACCTATATTGGCTTGGTTTCCCCCTTTGAGCATGATGTTTCCCCTCTCTCTTGGCTGGTGCCTAGAAACAGTTTCATTCAGCCCTGGTGAGTGAAAACAGAGTTGACAGGCTTGCATTTTAATGCTCTCCAGTGGACTCTTTGAGGTCCCTCTTTCTTTTCATCTAAAGACTGTGGGTATGGCTCCCAGAAAAGCTAGGGTGTCAGGAAGGGTGGGGTGCAGGTAGCCAATGGGCCATGGGCTTCAGCTGTCAGGTGTGGCTCAGACCAAGGAGTACCCTTGAGGCCCTGGTGTATTTGCCCACACTTGCCTAGACCTTTTCTTGGGAGTCTGTGCCTCAGGGAAAACTAAGAACAGTGGTGGCAGCAAGCATCTGTGGCATGGTGGGCTTCCCGGGAAGTACTGCTGTGGCGTGAGGGCCTGTGTCCAGCTCTAGGAGTACCATCTATAGTCTGCTGCTCAGAGTCAGCATGGAGCCCTCTCCTGCTCTGGGCAGGACTGTGGGCATTGTTCTTGGTTTTCTAGTCCTCAGGATTTCGTTTTGCCTTCCTAGGGATTTTGTAAGCCATCCAATATTATTTAGGCAAATTACATTTTCCACTTAGCTCAGCCAACCTGTATTCTGTTGCTTGCAGACAAAAGCCCAGAATAATACCAGGTGGGAGTAAGAAGTGGACACGGGGAGTCCACAGTCTGGTCAATGGGGGCAGGGCATCTGCGTCTGGGAATTCACCCAGGTTAGGGCAGAAGGCTGGGAACTTCAGCCAAGAGTGAGTGACGGGTTTCTGGCAGTCTGTGGCAGGTGGAGGGGTGGCAGGTATTCAGGTTGTTACTTCTGATCTTCCAAAGCAAGAGGTGAGCCTAAAGGCACTCACTGAAGGCAACCATGGGGGGATGGAAGAGTAAGAGGTGCCTGAGGAAGTCAAGGACTGGGTCAGTTTGGAGAACAAGGAGGGTGATCCCAGAGTCTTCAACTTTCCCTTTTCACCATAGCCTGAGCATGAAAGATTTCTGACGATTGCACTGAGAGAAAGGGTGTGTGTGTGTGCACGCTAAAACAGAGGAGTGGGGAGATTCAGAGTGTGACCCCTCTGGTTGCTGATCACATTAGCAGGTGTGTTCACAGCCTTGCCTGGCTCTTGGTTTTGGAAGACTGTGTTGGCATGTGGGGGAAGATTTGAAAGATGATCCCCACAGTCAATCCCCGCTCAGTTGTCTTCACCAACCCAAGCAGGTCTCGGTGGCTCTCACTCAAACACCTCACCTGGGAAGCCAGTTTCCTCATGCTTATATCCCACCTCCCCTTATCATATCCAGACTTGAATCAGACCCCAGAAGGGCAGGTTAGTGTAGCCACTGTTACAGAGTCTACAAGGAGAGAGCTTACATACAACTGAACTTGGATTTTGCTGATCTACACAGATGCAAGTTTGGCTAATGTATGCATGAGTGGATTCCAAGGGTGCTAAGCCAAGGAGAGACAGACATAATTTTAGATTACACCAAATTTATCAGTGTGGGTGTACTTCCTCCAAAAAGAGCTTAAATCCCACATTGATCTGTAATCCACTGATTCTTTATCTTTCCATGTCCTTTGTTCTCTCATGTCCTCATCTCCTTCCTTAGGCAACCTCATTTCTTCCCACTTGCTTGAAGAGTCAGTCATTATCATACTTCTGTTGTTTGCCTCTTTACCTTCCTTGCTCTTCTATTCATCAAACTCTTTTGGCAAAACCCCAACCATGTTGGGTCCAACTCTTTGCTTACTCCATGTGTGAATCTGCCCAGCCTATGTGTGGCTGGTACAAAGCAGGAGACCATGTTTAGTGGTCTAAATACCCACATTCATGACCACCTCTTCTTTCCCTCATTCACATATGTGAGAGACCCTCTCCTAGACACTTCTGTGGGATGTAGCAGGGTAGGCAAAAATCCCTGTCCTCATGGAACATACATGTTAGTGGAGGATACAGATAATAAACATGAAAAATAGGTAAAATGCATAGTGATAAGTCTTAAGAAGAAGAAGAAATAAAGCCAGGAGAGAGGGGCTGAAGGGTCAGTGGGAGGGCCTCCTTGATGAGGTGATTTTTCAGTAGAGACCTGAAGAGGTGAAGGAATGAGCTAGGCAGATACCTGGAGAAGGGCATTTCAGACAGGGGCAGAGCAAGTGCAAAGGCTCTGAGGCTAGAACCTCCTTGGTGTGTTCAAAGGACAGTATGACTACAGTGGAGTGAAGAAGAGGAAGAGCAGTAGGAAATTATTGGTGGACTAGGGATCCTGGTCATCTGGGGCCCTAAAAGTCATTGAGAGGATTTTGGCTTTTTCTCTTGGAGAAATGGGAGCTACTGGAGGTTTCTGAGAAGAGGAGGAGAATGACCTGACCTAGGTTCTAACAGGATCATACTAGTGGTTCTATTATGAATACTTTGAAGGAGGGGGAGCAGGGAGACCAGTTAGGAGGCTATTGCCTTGACCCAAAGAGAGATGACTGTGTCTTGGGCTTGAGGAAAAGTAATTGGATTTTGCATATATTTTATATAAGGTGCATTGCTGGTCCTCAGTTTATGAGTTAATCTCTAAATTAGTCTTAAAAGAGGAATCAGGAAGAAACTGAAGGAGAGATAGACATTATTCAAGACCCTGAACTTGGACTAGAGTTTATGTGGTGTGCTTTTGGTTGCAGAAGAATCATGGCATGCTGTGTGAGGCAGTAGTCTGTGTTTGTGTGTGGAAGTGTTACGTTAGGCCCAAGGGCACAAGTGTTAGGTTGGGCACAAGGTGCTGATGCTGGGTGGTTACATGGGTGGGTGTAGAGGACATTTGCTCCTTGTGGATGCTTTCTCTGTTTGGCGCCCCCCTCCTTTTTGGGACCAGTACCAATGCTAAGTACTCTTATTGGTCAAGTTGCTTTCAGTTGCACATACAGGCGTCTTCAATTCCAAATGGCCGAAGCAGAAGGAAAATGTTGTTTCAGAGTAAGAAGTCTAGACAGAAGAAGGTCTATTCGTTTCCTGGGGCTGCCCTAACACAGTACCACCAACTGGGTGGCTTAACACAGATTTGTTCTCTCACAGTCCTGGGGGCTAGACGTCTGAAATCGGGGTGTCAGGAGGCCATGCTCTTTCTGAGACTCTGGGTTGAACCCTTCTTGTGTCGTCTCCACTTCCAGTGGTGCCTGTCCTTAGTATTCCTGGATTTGCAGCTACACTGCTCCAATCTCGGCATCCATCCTCACATGGCCTTCTCCTTGTGTGTCTTCACATCATCTTCCCTTTGTGTGTGTCTGTGTCCAAATTTCCCCCTTTTAGAAGGACACCAGGCATCCTGGATTAGAGCCCAACCTAATTACCTCATTTTAACTTGGTTAAATCTGCTAAGGTTCTCTTTCCAAATGAGGTCACTTTCTGAGGTCCTGGAGGTTAGGACTTCAACATATCTTTTTTTTTTGGAGGACACAATCCAACCCATAACAGAAGATTTCCCACTTGTTAATGTAGTGCCTGAGTGACATCATCAGGGACCCAAGTGCTTCTCATCTTTCTGCTTTGCTGTTAAGAACAGCTTGGCTTGGGGCACCTGGGTGGCTCAGTCAGTTAACCGTCGGACTTCGGCTCAGGTCACGATCTCACGGTTGGTGGGTTCGAGCCCCGCGTCGGGCTCTGTGCTGACAGCTTGGAGCCTGGAGCCTGCTTCGGATTCTGTGTCTCCCTCTCTCTCTGCCCCTCCTCAGCTCATGCTCACACTCCGTCTCTGTCAAAAATAAATAAACCTAAAAAAAAATTTAAAAAAAGGAAAAAGAACAGCTTGGCTTGTCTTCAGGCTGGATGGCTGCTGTAGCTCTAGGTATTGCAATCAGAGATGACAGTGTCCAATAGGAGAGAGAGTGCTCATTTCTGTCTCTCTTCTTAATGGCAAAGAAATCTTTCCCAGGAGCCTTTTATCAGATTTCCCCTCATGTCTCAATGGTCAGACTTGAGTCACATGCTCATCCCTAAATCAATCACAGGCAAGGGGACTGAGCTAATTAGTAACCCTTCCCTGGATCTAGAGGTAGATTTACTTGATTCTGAGTCACATGGGAAAGGGATGGACAGCCCACACAAAGCTGGGGATCTGTCCATGAGGAAGAAGGAAACATGGTTGTTGGGCAGGTTGCCTACCGGGTCTGAAACCCTGTGTTTAGGGGCTGTTTTCTGGCCAGACTATGCGTTTCTGATTCCAAATCCTCTTAGAAGTGTTATAACCGGTGCTCCAAAGCAGTGACTCCCACACTGTCAAATTTTGTTGTATGGTAAAAGTTCAAGAATATTTTGGTGTCCAACATAAGTCTGCTAACTTTGTTTTTTCAGAATGAAACTGTGATCTTCTATCATATCATTTCATTACATTAAAAAAGTTTATTTTAATAGGAGGAAATTATAAAGGACACTTAGGTTAAAGGTTAGCTTTATTTTTAAGGATCGTTCTTTACATGTAGTAAGTTCATCTCCTGACTTTTGATAAGTAGACAGTGTACTTTCACTCATTCATTTGTTCCATCATTCCATCAGGCTATAGATAGTTACTGGTGCTTCCCCCCGCCCCCCCCCCCTGGGAATTGCTTTTATTTTTCTCATTTTGTCTGGGCCAGTGAAAACTTTGACTCTGGCCTTGGTGTGGTACCCATGCCTCAGAAAATTTAACTACCATTGAGGTACAGTTAAGGTTTCTTCTCCATGATGCCTTGCAACATGCTTACCATGTTTTGTTTTGTTTTGTTTTGTTTTGTTTTGTTTTGTTTTGTTTTGTTTTTTGTATGGGAATCTCTGATGGACTAAGACTGCCAGAGATTTAACTCATCTCCTACTAAAAATAAATAAGCCCTCAGCCCTTAAAAGAATTTGGGGGATTTATTCTTACTGTCTTGGCATTTCATTGCTGAAAGAGATTAAATATCTTCCAAACTTGGACACCTAATCTGGGTCATTTATAGACATTTAAGAAGTATAATTCTTTATCCTTTACTTCTGTTGCTAAAGCATCCCTTTTATTCATGGTGAAATAAAACCCCTTAAATATTTTTAAGAATAAGAAGGAATATAAATAAAATAGTGGAGTACAAACAAGTAATCATAATATCCTGGAAGCTCAGTTTTCCATTTTAGGTTTTGGAACTCATGAGCCACATTTATAAAGTCTAACATGTTATTGCCATGAAACCCATTTTAGTCAGGTGAAAATCCATCCTCCTAAAGACTCTAATGCAGAAATCAGTTCCTGATATTTAGGATTATAACAAGAGGATTGGAGCCAGAGTTTAGTTGGCTCAAACATTCTCATGAAAGCACCTTTTTTTTTTTTTTTTTTTTTTTAAACCCAGGGGCACCTGTGCTACTGTGGACTTGGGGTTAATGTACAAAGTTGACGTTTTTGCCGGTCACATATGGTCCAATTTGGGCATAGCATACAGTTCAGCCTAATGCATCTTAAGTGCCTGAGTTATGGAGAGTCCTAGGGCCCTGGCAGAGCACAACTGAGGAGATACAAAACAGGCCCAAATGCTGTCCTGTTTCTCATTGCTTGGGCCCACTGTGATCTGCTGGTGGCTCATTGCTGAGGTAGGAGTGATGTTTTCCTTCTTCTTCCTTTCAAAGAGAACACTGAGCCTCTGTCTGCCCAAGTAAGAGGTTCTCTTTCTATAGGGGAGAAATGCCAGCCTCTTGGTTTTTTACTGGGTGTCAGACCAGCTCATTTGAGAAGGGTGGGTTCCATGGTGAGGATGACCATAGGTGTGTGAAGATGGAGTTTCTGCCACAGTCCCTTTGGAAGGGACCATCTGGACCTGGAATACAAGAGACTCAGTGGTGACCATGATGGACGTCTCCCCAGATTTTCTGGCTGCATAAACTGCTTAGGATTTTTGTACTATGTGGTGAAATTGAATTTTTTGTGGATGGGGGGAGGGTTGTACGTATTTCATTTAGGAAGGAATGAAGAGGTATTTCTTGTCCCTGAGTCTAGCCCGGCTGTGTCCCTGGTCACTTCTCTAGCTACTGCTTCCTTCCCCACTGGTTACCAGTACATCAGCAGTCTAGAGCATCTCTTTAATGGTCCTGACGTCTGATATGTTTAAGGTCACTCCTGCTTACTGCAACCAAAATGCATAATTTTTATGATACAAGAAAAACAGGTTGGTTCAAACATTTTTTGAGAATTGACGTTTGGTGTGCTGTGGATTCGGGAGCTGACAGACATGATACACCCAAAAAGAGTGGAGGCCTCTTTAGACCCGCTTAGCACTTCCTGCCTGCATAGCCTTGGGCAAGTTTCCGAGCCTCCATTTCTACAACTGTGGAGTGGTGATAAGGAGCCTATCTGTGGGAAATCCACAGGCAGAGAGAATTAACTGAAATAGGCTGTAGGCAGTACATTGAACATGTACTCAGTGCATGTTAATCTCCGCTTGCTCCTACAGATGTCAGAGTAGTATGGAAGGGTCTGCTGTCTTTGGGTGGTAAATGTGTAACCGAGTTTCAATTGTATAGTTGAGAATCTTGGCTGTAATTTTGGTCCTTCTGCTTAATGCCTTTTATTCATTTATTTTTCCTCTGGTGACATGCTAGTGGAATTTATGTATTTTATAATATTTCAATCTGAGCATTGCTTTTAATTCTTGGGAAGACCTTAGATTCTGTAGGCTTTAAAATCTAGTAGGATTAAATCCTATGGGCAGGCTCTCCAGTTTTGTTAAAACAACATAAATCCTTATTTGCTATTACAGCATATATGGAAAGCTTTCAAAATCGAAACTCAGGCTTAAGCATTGGTTTGGCTAACTTAATTGGTCAGCCCATTTGTCAAGGTGAGATTTTAGTTTTAGGTTAGAAGGTGATTCTGTTTGGCACATCAGTGACCAACAGGCAGTCCGTGATCGCAGCTTCTCTTAGAAGTTGCTAGAATAGCCGGTGTTGGAGCTACTAAAACAAGTGTGTGGGATGCATCAGTTTTGTGTGTCTGCCAGCAGGAAGGTATGACCATGTTTCCTGCCTACGATCCTGAACGGATGCCTAAGTCATCAAGCAAATTTTTTTTTAATTTTTTTTTCAACGTTTTTTATTTATTTTGGGGACAGAGAGAGACAGAGCATGACCGGGGGAGGGTCAGAGAGAGAGGGAGACACAGAATCGGAAACAGGCTCCAGGCTCCGAGCCATCAGCCCAGAGCCTGACGCGGGGCTCGAACTCACGGACCGCGAGATCGTGACCTGAGCCGAAGTCGGACGCTTAACCGACTGCGCCACCCAGGCGCCCAAGCAAATTTTTTTAGTAGTGTATCTGGGCTGTGAATACCGCAAGTTAGGAACCACTGTCTCTTTCTTGTATAACTACATTTTATCCTCGCAGAATATATTAAAGTGTACTTGAAAGTTTTCGTAAACGCAGATCACTTCTTTAGCTTTTTGTTCAGTGATGTTTTCTGAATAAAATATTTTCTCTAGATTCCAGTGTAGTGAAATAAATTTAGGACTTCTCTCTGTAATATAGGATAAACATTAAAAATGGGACATTTCAGACAACCTTTTGATCCCATGGCCCTTCCTACTCCCATGTTTGGCTCTCCTCAGATTGGCCTTGCTTTTTTTCTTTCAAGTTCCAGACCCTTGATCTCCCAGTGTCTCCTCAATGTGGAAGATGCTATTACCCCACAGTGGCCTACTTTCCATGTAGTAAATGCTTCTAATGTGAAATTCTGAATTCATTTAAGTTCCATGGTTAGTTTCAAAGTTTGGAATGTCTTTGAGGAGTACTGGTGAAAAAAGTAGGCTTTTCAAATATGTTTATTAAATGAATCATTGGTAGCTAAAATTGTTTCATTCCCCCTCTAACTCCCCATCTCAAGAAGAGCCACGTATAAAAAATTTGCAAAGGCAGGAGTGATAAAGAGCCACTGCAGGTAAGAAGAAAACTTAGAGGAATGTAAGACACAAACAAACTGGGGCAGAGGATGTGCATAGGGGCATCCACTTCTCCACCTGTGGCTGGAGACACTAAAGGAAGAATAAAGAAATGCACTTGTCTCTTTTCTTCTTTGTTCTTTCTCTAGCATTGATACCAGGCCTGTTGGGGGAGAGCCATTTTGGAGATGGGTCTTCATTTGAACTCTGAAATACTGACAGGATCTAGGGTAGAGCCCAGAGGAAAGGCTGCAGGAGGCATTGGGCCAGAGCCAGTTCTGGGCTTGTGGTCCAAACCCATCGGACAACACAGCACTTGATTATAACAATATTTTTATTGTATCCCAAAATGAAAGTCCTAGAAAATCCGACTACTTTCAGTTAGGATTTCAAATAGCTTTATAAAGCCCTAAGTATAGTGTAAAAAATAAATGAAAGTAATTTTCAATAAAATAATATGTATTTTGGTGCTAAGGCATGTCTCCCACTAAGACACATAATGACCAGATACTTGGACCTCTACCTACCATCACCATGGATGTGACAGTTGCCCCTTGAGGCCAGGATGGGATACTGTGTTGGAATGGCCTTGTCATTATGGCATGATTTTCTAAGATTATGACCAGCCCTGGATAAAGGTCTGGACACACTAAAGTTCCCTCAATTGACCTGGTAGCTGCGGTCCTGGGTAACTCAGTTGTATTAGAACAATGGAGAAACATCTTGAGTTTAAGCATGAAAGAGAGTCTTAGACTGAGATTATTATCTAAACAGACATTTCACCACATTAACATTTAAAGGTTAGCACCTCTTATGTTGAAGATGGCTGCCATTCCTGGCCTGGCCATCATTCCCCAAATGCCAGGAACAGCACAGTCATATGATAGCCCAGAGTGCCCACAGGTGCCTTGAGAATTGCCATAGAGCGAGGTTCTATGGTTGTCTGGTCCTGTTTCTTGGTGTGAGGAGACCTCTCAAGACTGAATCTGAAGCCTTGTTCTGGAGCACCTCCTCCCCACTGAGCTATATTCAGCATATCTGGATGTGGGAGATGTGAGCAGGAAAGACAGCCAGACTGAACTCTTACAACAGAGAGGGACCTAATATACCCTGGGTCCTCATATATCATATGAGCTTTTCTGGTGGGGACTGAAGTCTACAGAGGCTGTGTGGTAAAGAGCTCAGGCAAAGGGCTGGAAGAGAAGGTCTGGCCTACTTTTACTCTGCCTCTATTTAGTCAGGTGACTTAAGGAAAGCTCCTTAGCCTCTCTGAGCTTCCATTTTCCTCAGATGCGGAATGGGCACAGAGCCGCCATGCTTCAGAGTTCCTGTAAGGTCTAAAATGAGGTGATGTATGTAAATGCTGTGTAAACTTTAAGGTAGGATTTCTATTAGCTCACCTGAATGTAGTCAAATCAGTGAATGTCTCTGGATGTCATTCTGTGTAAGACAGGGAATCAGTGTGTATTAATCATGTCTTTTTATTTTATACATGCTGATGCTTTGACATTTGGGGACTTGCTGACCCTGGTGGTCAGCTAGCTAATTCCTAGAGTTAGCAAATGACTTGCCTGCAAGTGCCTATCAAGTACAAAGTAACCAATCCAGAGTGCAAATCCCCAACCACCCCATGTATTGGGCTCTCATACTGTGGGCCACTATCTACCTATCCACCTGCTTTGTCCATCTGAGGGTCAGTTACCAGACAGCTAGGGATAGCCCCTTCACTTAGGGCCCGCTGAAATCCTTCGAACTTGCTATTCCTGTCTGTTTACTCTGCCTCACCTGATCCTTCCTGTGGAAACCACAACAAAGGCTCATGCCCACACTTCCCTCTCTCCCACTGCCCCCTGCCTGACCCTGGTGCTTCATCATATGGCTATTTGGTGTGCTCTGCCTTCTGTTTCCAGGCAACTCTGAGTCAAACTTCTTCCTTGACGATAGGCACTTTGTGTCTGCATGTCTAACCACACCTGATCAAAACAAATCCTGGATGCTCTTAAAACACGGTGCCTGTTCATACCTGTCCACGGGTTTTCAGTGAGGCATAAAGAGGAGAGTGCACACGAGAGGGCCTGGAAGTCTGAAGACTAGTGTGATGATGGTCATGTGGCCTTTCTAAAACACGTTAGGAACAGAGCCAGGAGGAAAGGTTGGGAATCAATCTTGAGTTCATCTTGGGATTGTTAGAACAGAGGCACCAGAGACTCCTGAGGTGAACACGTGGGTCTTTCTTGGTATGTTCTTGGTAAAGATGTGGGAATCTTTGCCTCAGTGGTGATGGTTAAGGCTATGGAAGTAGACACAGTTACCCAAGAAATGCATGTATGGTGAGAGTAACTCGTGGCTGAGGACAGAACTCCAGACAACCATGGTGTTGTAAGGAAAACCGGAAGAGAAAATGGGAATAGATGGAGGAGTGGTCCAAGAAGTGGGAAGAGAACAAGAGAAAAGTGTCACAGGAGTCAGTGGAGTGCGTGGGCAGCAGTATCTTTAGTTGTGCAGAGGTCAGAGCATTTGGGGACAAAAATGTGTCCACTAGGTTTGGCAAGGAAAGGATCAAGGGTAAATTGTCTAGAGCAGTGGGGACAGAAGCTGGATGGTGTGAGGAGGAATTAAGAGGTGGAGATGGGTGGGAAGGTGGAAGACAGGTAGGTGAGAATGGAGGCTGACTTTAAGGAGAGGCAAGATGGGGTTTAATGGTGTTGAGTGGTTTTGTTCAGATGAGAGAGAGAGAGAGAGAGAGAGAGAGAGAGAGAGAGAGACAGAGAGAGAGAGAGAGAGGGAGAATGAAACCAGTGGAGAACCGGGATCCAGAATGCATATGGAGAGACTCGTCTCCAGCAGAAGGGAGCTCTGCTTTCTCTTCCCCTTGGGACTCTTAAGTTGGGAATGTCATAGTTGTAGGTATGTTTATGGTGATGGGAGAAACCAAATGAAGACCCACCCTGAAACTCTAGGGGGCAGGTTATCACAAGCCTTACAGCTGCCTATTTCAGGAAATAAAACCCCATCAGGGATTGTTTTGAGAAAGAAATGAGTTAATATTTTTGGAAGACATACTGTCTGGCACCTAGGAAGGACTTTAAAAAAATGTAGTTTCCCAAAAGTAAATTATGGTTTAAATAGGCATTTATGGGTTTGGCTTGGAATCTAACCTCAGCTGTTTATAGCATGGTTTCTTTGGAAAAATATGTTCCTAGTTCCAAATAACTGACTCATAAGCAAAATTATGGAATGCAACTTGGGGTATTGTCAGTGATAAACTGTGGTACCCTTCCTTCAATTTGAAACATATTAAGGAGAAAGAAAAATATCACCAATAATCCTAAAACTTCCTTTGAATTTTATAAACTAGAATCTCCTCTTCCTTTGCCTTCTACCCTATTATAAACTATGTGAGCTATAGCCCTTGTGTGTCTATATTACTAGGTTTGTGCTCATGCGTGCGCGCACACACACACACACACACACACACCCTACCTTTATGTGGAGTTTTGCTACTGGAAGCTCTTGGGAGCTCATGTGCTCACAGCCGTTTAACTGGACATATGAGAGGCCTTTGCATTGCAGGTTGGAAAATCCTAGGGGAGACTCTAATAGATTTATTTCATGTTATGATTCCTATCCCTGGAAAAATCACAGTGGCTGGGGGTGGGGGAGCATGTAGAAAGAGTATGATTGGAAGTTTGAAGTAGAATCACCTGGGATGAAGGAGAATTTATAAGAAAAATGGAGTTTTAGGCAGATAAAACAACCACATATCACTTGAGTAACATAATATAGTGTTTTTAATGTTTATTTTTGAGAGCGGGAGAGAGAGAGAGACAGAGGGAGAGAGAGATGGACAGAGTGTGAGTGGAGGAGGGGCAGAGAGAGAGGGAGACACAGAATGTGGAGCAGGCTCCAGGTTCTGAGCTGTCAGCACAGAGCCTGACCTGGGGCTGAAACTCATGAATTGCAAGATCATGACCTGAGCTGAAGTTAGGCGTTTAACCAACTGAGCCACCCAGGCACCCCATTAATATAATATAGTTTACCCAGTTATTTTTAATGGCTGCATATTATTCTATTTAATGAATATAATATATGTAACCATTTTCCTATTGGTAGAGCTTAGATCCTTAATTTTTTTTTTGTTTTTGCTATTTGAAACACAAAAATGTAATTTGCAAGTGTGGAGGTCTGTACTTAAGTGAATTACAAAACAGCTTTGGCATATAGCCTTTCATCGTGGAACTAATCCTCCTACTATCTAGCATTACAGTTCTTTGTAATGAGACTTTTGGACTTGATTTACCATCAGAGGATGGGTTTTCTGAGGAAGTATAATTTGGCTCATTTTTAGGGGCTCTGTTTTTATATCTTTATTTTTGGGTTTCTTTACCATTTGAAACTGGCTTGTTATCTTTTGAGTGGGCACAAGGCCATCATACCAGATGGCTGTGACTGTAGGCATGCTGGGCAGGAATGTGTGACTCTCACTTGGGTAATAGAGGCTAGATTTCTCCTGGGAGTGGTGAGCCAAGAGGATGAGCATCCCTTCATTCGTTTAGGAGGACATGTGGCTTCTCTTTCAAGTCCTCCTCTTCTTCTTCTTTTTTTTTTGTTTTTTTTGTTTTTTTTTTTTTTTGGTCAGCCCTCACATTGAGACTGTAGCTTCTAGTTTCAAAGGGTGTAGAGGTGTTGTAAAAATCTTGATGTTTGGAATGGAGTCTCGAATGCTATAAAATGATACTGCTGATCACCCAATATCAAGGATATCCCTTCAGCAGGGTATCTACTTCCTGAGGGAAGCGATCATGGAGTTCTGTCTTCTTCAAGCAGAACAGCACTTGGAAGGTAGGATGAGCTCAGGAAATATTTGTTCAGTGAATGGACCTGTGGCTTCTTCAGGGCTGCTCTGTGGGCTGAGAGGTATCAATTATGATGTGCACTTTTCATTATCATTGGGCCTAATTTGTTGTAATCCTAGTGGTGAATGTGGGAAACCGGAGAGAAAGGAGGTCTCGGTAAGTCAGGAGGACCCCCCCAACAATCCACAGTATGGGGTGTTTTGCTTGAGTCCATGGGCTAGGCAATGAGCTTGAGGGGTTGGACCTTGAAATTTTACACAGAAGCTTGGGTCTTGTGTATGTGTTCATTTTTCTGAGGAGGGGATTCCATTTTTCATCAGTGTCTCCACGGCCTGTGAAAAACTGAGGTTGCAAGACTAGTGAGTCTGCAGACCCTGTCTCTTCTTGCTTCTCTGATTCTGCAGCCTGATAAGGAAATGAGGCAGCCATTCTTGGGAATTACCTAGGAGTAAAGCAGTAAATTCTGTGTTTCATATCATCCAGGACTAAATTTCAGTAAGGGAGGAAGAACAGAAGGTGGTGCAAGTCTTGTGAAATAACTGGTGAAAAAAGGGAAGAGAACTAGCTGACTGGTTTATTTTTCCTAAGAATGTTTCAGACATACTTGTTTTTCTGCTTAGAAGTTGAGGAGAGGGTCGTGTTTCTCAAGCTGGTCTTCCCACAGAATGTTCTTTTTAATGCGGTGTTAACTCAAATCTCATGAACCAATTAGAACTAAACGTCCTGAAGTCCAGAAGAGGTTGGGTTGGTGAAACAAGGTGAGCAGGTACGTACATATGGCATTGGGAGCAGGAAGAGTAATGGGCAACAAATGGGGACAGTGTGGAGAAATTAGGGGCTTTGCCTGGACCCCGAGGAATTCGATTTAGAAGCCCAGAAGAGCAGGCAGAGCCAGTAAAGGAAACCAACAGCATGTGGCTGGATCAGGGGAAACCAGGAGAATGTAGTTAAGGAGTTTGAGAGTGGAAAATATGATGAGAAGGAGCGTGTGTCCAACTGGGTTGATGACATCTGAGAAGTTGAGCAAAAGAACAGAAATGCCTCCTTTGGATTCCACCACATGGAGACTGTCAGGGGCCATCGGAGGACAGGTTTTGTGGAAAATAGGTGACAAAGTCAGATGGGGTGATGGAGGAGAGAGTGGAAATGTGGGAGCACATGTGGTTCTCTGGAGGTGTTAGGCTGGCAAGGATAGAAAAATGGGGAGGCACTGGAAGCGTGTGGGTTTCACATGCTGGAACATCCAGGAGAGAGGGGGTACTTGCCAACTGGCTGTTCTCAAGTTTCTGCTCAGGAGTCAGTTAAGAAGTAGCAGACTGGGGGCTTCTGTCTTGAAACCAAAGTTTGTCAGTGGGGATTGGGGAGAATGGTACGGAGGGGCTAAGATAGAAACACCATCTTCTAGAAGCTTGAGGGGAGCATTTGGATTTTGAAAGAGGGACACTTTCACTGTGATAGAATGGAATTGTGACCCTATTTTTTCCTCTTTTTATTTTTTCTTTTACCAGGTGATTGAAATGTTTGCAAACATCTTTCAATTCAATCTACAGGAATGCTTTTTCCCTCCAAGCTTGACATTATATCATAAACATGGAATTTTAATTTTCCTTTCTGCATCCAAGCTTGAACAATTAATTCTTGTACTTCAGTATATAGCATGCACCTCTCTCCCTGGCACAGCATATTAAATCTTCCCATTGGAAACATTTGGATTTAATAAATACAGGATTGATTAGCTCAGTTTTGAAATAAGTCTCAGTTAAATTGTTCTTTTTTGAGTTGCAAAAAGTTTTTCTAATCAATTACTAAAATAATGTGCACGTTAGGAGAGGAGGGATTTATTTTTGTTTCTTTACTTTCTGTTTGTGGTAAGGTTTTTGTTTCTGTTTTGTGGGTGTACATTCCTATGAATTTTAACACGTGTGTAGATTCCTGTAACCACCGCCAAAATCAGATAGAGAACAGTTCCATTACCTTAAAAAAACTCCCTTATTTCACACTACTCTTTTATAGTCACTCTCCCCCAACCCCTGCCCAACTACTAATCTGTTTTCTATCACTGTAAGAGGTTTTGTTTTTTTTAGAATGTCATGTAACTGGAATCATACAGTAGGTAACCTTTTGAGACTAGCTTCTTTTACTCAGCACGTTGCCTTTGAGATGAATCCATGTTGTTGCATGTGTCCGTTGTTTATGTTTTAATTATTACCTAGTAGCATTCCATTGGGTGTATACACCAAAGTTTGTTATTTATTCACCTGTTAAAGGATATCTTAGTTTTGGACTTTTGTGTCTGGCCTCTTACCCTTAGCAAAAGGTTGTGGCATGTAACAATACTTCATTCCATCTCATAGCTGCATAACATTCCATTGTATAGATATGCCACCTTTGTGTATCCATTCATCACATGGTGGACATTTGGATTGTTTCTACTTTGTGGCTACTGTGACTAATGTGAACAGTCATGTACAAGTTTTTGAATGAATGTATGTTTTCAGTTCTCTTGGGTATGAACCCAGGAGTGGAATTACTGGGCCATGTGCAATTCTGTTTAATATTTTGAGGAACTGTTAAACTGTTTTCCAAAGCCACTGCATTGTTTTGTATTCCTGCCAGCAGTGTTTTGGGCTCCAGTTTCTCCACATCCTCCTCAACGCTTGTATTTTTCAGTTCTTTGTTTTTATTATTGCTATCCTAGTGGTTGTGAAGTGATATCTCGTTGCGGTTTTGATTTACTTTTCCCTAACAACTAAAAGTTTTGAAAATGTTTTTGTGTGCTTATTGGTTTTGAATATCTTCTTTGGGGAAATGTCTATTCAAATACTTTACTCATTTTTCAGTTGGGTTATTTGTCTTTTTATTACTGAGTTATAAGAATTTGCTTTATATTCTGGATACTAGATCTCCATCAGATACATACTTCACAAATTTTTCTCTAATTCTGCTGTCTTTTCACTTTCTTTTTAAAAAATTTTATTTATTTTTAGAGAGAGAGAGAGAGAGAGAGAGAGAGCATGGGAGGGGTAGACGGGGGGGGGGGGGAGAAAGAGAGAGAGAGAGAGAGAGAGAGAGAGAGAGAGAGAGAGAGAGAATCCCAAGCAGGCTCCATGCTGTCAGCGCAGAGCCTGATGCGGGGCTTGAACCCATGACCCTGGAATCATTCGTGACCTGAGCCAAAACCGAGTTGGATGCTTAACTGACTGAGCCACCCAGGCGCCCCATCACTTTCTTGATAGTATCCATTGAAGAACAAAAGTTTTTAATTTTGATGAGATCCAATTTATCTGGTTTTTCTTTGCTTGTACTTTTGGTATCACACCTAAGAAACCATTGCTTTTAATCCAAGATCATGAAGATTTCCATCTCTGTTTTATTCTAAGAGTTTTCTATTTCAGCTCTTATATTTAGATCTTGGATCCATTTTGACTTAAGTTTTGCATATGATATCAGAGAGAGGTTCAGTTTTATTCTTTTGCATGTGACTATCCAGTCGTATCAGCGCTGTTTGTTGAAAAGACTATTTTTCCACATTGAATTTTCTTGGTACTCCTGTTGGAAATCAATTGACCATAAATATATAGGTTTAGTTTTGGACTCTTAGTCTTTTCCATTGATCTGTATATCTGCCTTTACGCCAGAACTACACTGTTGATTACTGTAGCTTTGTAGTAAGTTTTGAAATCAGAAAATGTAAATCTGCTATTCTGGTGCCTAACATTTCCATATAAATTGTAGGCTCCAATGTTGTCCACTTTTGCAGAAAATCTAGTTGAGATTTTATTGAATTTGTAGATAGGTTTGGGGAATATTGCCCTTTAAACAATATTAATTCCTCTAGTCCAGGAACTTGGGATATCTTTTTGTTTATTTCAGTGTTTCAATGATGTTTTATAGTTTTCAGCATACAAGTCTTATATCTCTTTTGTTAAATTTATTTCTATTTTATTTTTTATGCTGTTGTAAATGGAATTGTTTTTTGAACTTATTTTTGAATTGTTCATGCACATTTACAGAAATATTATCAATTTTTCATATTGATTTTGTATCTTGAAGACTTGCTGAACTAATTAGCTCTAATAGTATTTTTGTGGATTCCTTAGGATTCTGTATCTAGAAGATCATGTCATCTGCAAGTAGAGTTTTAATTCTTCTTTTTCAATCTGGATGCCTTTTATTTCATTTTCATGCCTCATTTTCCTGGCCAGAACTGCCAATATAATGTTGACTAAAAAGAAGTAAGTGATGAGAGCAGATATCATTGTTTTGTTCTTGATGTTAAGGTGGAAAGCTTTCAGTAAGCTGTATGTTCTTGGTAGATGTTCTTTATCAGGTTGAGGATATTTCTTTTCTTTCTTTTCTTTTATGAGTGGTTTTTCTATTCCTTTCTATTTGAAGTTTGTTTTTTTTCCAGTCATGAAAGGGTATTGGAGTTTAAAGTTTTTTTTTAATATTTATTTATTTTTGAGAGAGAGAGAGAAAGGGGGGGGTGCAGAGAGAGAGGTAGGCACAGAATCCAAAGCAGGCCCCAGGTTCTGAGCTGTCAGCACAGAGCCTGATGTGGGGCTTGAACTCATAAACCACAAGATCATGACCTGAGCTGAAGTCAGAAGATCAACTGACTGAGCCACCCAGGCACCTCTGGGTGTTGGAGTTTTTAAATGCTTTTACTGTGTCTATTGAGATGATCATATGATTTGCTCCCCCTCTTTTTAATTGATATTTTCTTTTCTAAGTTGTATTTGAGAGAGAGAGAGAGCGGGGGGGGGGGGAGAGAGAGAGAGAGAGAGAGAGAGAGAGAAAGAGAGAGAGAGAGAGAGAGAGAGAGAGAGAGAGAGAGAGAGAGAGAATGAATCTTAAGCAGGCTCCGTGCTCAGTGTGGAGCCTGATGTGGGATTTGATCCCACAATCCTGGGATCATGACCTGAGCCGAAATCAAGAGTTGGACGCTCAACTGACTGAGCCACCCAGGAACCCTTAACTGATATTTTCTATTATATTGGCTGATTTTTGTATGTGGAATCAACTTTTCATTCCTGGGATAAATTCCACTTGCTCATGCAGTGCAATCTTTTTCATATGTTGCTGGATTTGGTATGCTGATATTTTGTTAAGTGTGTTTTCAGTCTTATTCATAAGGAGTGCTATTCTGTAGTTTTCTTGTGGTATCTTTGTGGATTTTGGTATCAGAGTAATACTACTTTTACAGAGTGAGTTGGAAACCATTCCTTTTCCTTTTTTTGGAGGCTTGTCAAGGATGGATGTTAATTCCTCTTTAATGTTTAGTTGAAGTCCCCAGTGAAGACATCTGGTCCTGGGGCCTTTATCTCCCTTCTCTTCCCCTTCCCCTTCCCCTTCCCCTTCCCCTTCCCCTTCCCCTTCCCCTTCCCCTTTCCCTTCCCTTCCCCTCCCTTCCCTTCCAAAATGTTTTAGTTATTTATTTTGAGAGGGGGAGATGGGCAGACAGAGAGGGAGAGAGAATACCAAGCAAGCTCCGTGCTGTCAGCACAGAGCCCAAAGTGGGGCCTGTGAGATCATGACTTGAGTCAAAACCAAGAGTCCTACGCTTAATCAACTGAGCTACCCAGGCACCCCTCTTCCTTCCCCCTCCTTCTCCCCTTCCTCCCTCCCTTCCTTCCTCCCTTTCTTCCTTCCTTCCTTCTTTCCTTCCTTCCGAAGCTTTTTGACTACTAATTCAACCTCTTGTCTATTCAAGGTTTCTATTTTTCTTGATAGGAATTTGTCTATTTCATCTATGTTGTTTAACTTGTTGGCATTCAGTTGTTTGTAGTAGTCCCTTGTAATTCTCTCATTTCTGTAATGTTGGTAGTAATATCCTCACTTTCATTCCTGATATTTGTGATTTGAGTCCTCTCTCTCCTTCCCTTTCTCTTTTTCTGCCTTTCCCTGCTCTTCTTCTCTCCCTCCCTCATCCTCTCTGTTAAGTCAGTGTAGCCAAAGGTTTGTCAAGTTTAATTTTTTTAAACTTTTATTTATTTTTGAGAGAGAGAGAGACAGAGTATGAGTGGGGGAGAGGCAGAGAGAGAGGGAGACAGAGAATCTGAAACAGGCTCCAGGCTCTGAACTGTCAGCACAGCGCCCGGCGCTGGGCTTGAATCCATGGACTGTGAGATCATGACCTGAGCCAAAGTCAGATGCTTAACTGACTGAGCCACCCAGGCACCCCAAGGTTTGTCAACTTTATGACTTGGTCTTTTTAAAGAACCAACTTCTAGTTTTATTGATTTTCTCTATTTTAAAAATTTCTTGATTTTTTAAAATGTTTATTTATTTTTGACAGAGAGAGACAGAGCTTGAGCAGGGGAGGGGCAGAAAGAGAGGGAGATACAGAATCCGAAGCAGGCTCCATGCTCTGAGCTGTCAGCACAGAGCCCGACGCGGGGCTTGAACTCACGAACTGTGAGATCATGACCTGAGCCAAAGTCAGACTCTTAATCAGCTGAACCACCCAGGCCCCCCTCTCTTGTGATTTCTTATGTGACACATTGGTTATTTAGTAGTGGGCTGTTTCATATCCATGTATTTGGAATCTTACAGTTTTCCTTCCATTATTGATTTCTAATTTCTTTTCATTGTGGTCAGAGAACATACTCTATATGGCTTCAGTTGTTTCAGATTTATTGTTTTATGGCCTTGCGTATGATCTACACTGGAGAATGTTCCATGTGCTCTTCAGAATAATACATATTCTGCCGCTGTTGAGTGGAGTGTTGTATAGATGTCTGTTAGGTTCAGTTGGTTTATAGTGTTGTTCAAGTTTTGAATTTCCTTATGGATCTTTTGTCTAGATAGTCTTTCCATTTTGGAAGTGGGTTATTGAACTCTGGAACAATTATTGTTGAGTTGCCTATTTCTGCATTAATTTCTTCCTGCTTTTGTTTCAAGTATTTTGGGGTTCTGTCGTTAGGTGTGCATGTATTTATAATTGTTATATTTTCTAATTAGAGTGATATTTTTATCATTATTAAGTCTTTGTCTCCAGTAATATTTTTTGTCTCAAAGTCTATTTTGTCTGATATTAGTGTAGCCATCCAGCTCTCTTTTGGTTACTGTCTGTATGGTGTATCTTTTTCCATCCTTTTCCTTTCAGTCTGTATGTGTTTGAGTGTAAAGCATTTGCCTTATAGACAGCATATAGTCAGATCATGTTATTTTTAGAAAATCCATTATGTAAATATCTGCCTTTTAAAATTTGAGTAAACACTAAATGTCAATGTTTAATCCATTGATATTTAATATAATTATCAATGAGGTAGGATTTATGTCTGCCATTTTTCTGTTTGTTTTCTGTATGTCTTAATCTTCCTCTATTCATACATTACTGCCTTCTTTTGTGTTAAATACATATATTCCAGTATACCATTTTATTCCCTTGTCTTTTCTTTTACTACATTTTTGAGTTATTGAATAGTGGTTGCCCTGGAGATTAAAATTAATGTATTAATTTATAAGAAATACTTCAGATTAAAACTTAATTACAACAGTATACAAAAACTTTGTTTATATGTATCTCCATTCCTTACCCATCATACAAATTACATTTTTAAACATTATGTTCTTGATCAACACAGATATTTAATTATTTTTTTTAACATTTATTCATTTTTGAGAGACACAGAGAGACACAAAATCCAAAGCAGGCTCCAGGCTCTGAGCTGTCAGCACAGAGCCTGATGCAGGGCTCAAACTCACAGACTACCAGATCATGACCTAAGCTGAAGTCAGATGCTTACCTGACTGAGTCAGCCAGGCACCCCTTATATAAATGTCTTTTAAATCAGATGTTAGAAGAAAAGAATTTCAAACAAAAAAATACATTTATCATCTTTTGTATTTACCTTCCTGGTGCTCTTTTTTCTTTCATGTGGATTTTAGTTATCTAGTGTTCTTTCATTTCAGCCCAATGGGTTCCTTTCAGTGTATCTTGCAGGGTAAGTTGGCTAGTGATGAATTATCTCAGTTTTAGTTTCCCTGGGAGTGTCTTAATTTCTCCTTCCTGAAGGATAATTTTTGTATATGAAATTCTCAGTTTAGAGTCTTTCTTTCAACACTTTGAATATTTCTTCCCGCTGCCTTCTTTTCTTTCTTTCTTTATTAAATTTTTTTTAATGTTTATTTATTTTTGAGAGAGAGACAGAGTGCGATTGGGGGAGGGCAAAGAGAGAGAGAAACAGAATCCACAGCAGGTCCCAGGCTCTGAGCTGTCGGCACAGAGCCTGACTCAGGGCTTGCACCCATGAAGCATGAGATCATGACCTGAACTGAAGTTGGACATTTAACTGACTAAGCCACCCAGGCACCCTCCCTTCTGATGACACCTCCCTTCTGAAGCCACCCAGGCACTGCCTTCTGATGACAAATCAATTGTTAGTCTTATAGAGGATCCCTTGTACATGTTGAGTTGCTTCTCTCTTGCTGCTTTCAAGATTCTTCTTGTCTTTCAATAATTTTTTTATGCTTTGTCTAGGTGTACATGTGTTTGAGTTCATCCTAATTGGGGTTTGTTGAACTTCTTTGATGCTACTTCTCATATTTAATGTTTTTCGTGAAAGCTTTCACCATTAGTTATTCAAATATTCTTTCTGTTTCTTTCTGTCTTTTCCTTCTGAGGCTCCCATTATGTGTATCCTGGTATGATTGGTAGGGTCTTACAGATTGCTGAGGCTGAGGCTGTGTTGATTTTTTTTCATTCTCTTCTGTTCCTCACAGTGCATGATCCATTAACCTTTCTGTAAGTTCACTCATTCTTTCTTCTACCTGCTCAGATCTGTAATTGAACCCCTAGGTAAGTGTTTTATTTTAGTTATTATACTTTTTCTAACTACAGAATTTTCATTTCATTTTAGAAATGTAATTTCTATCTCTTTATTGGGTCCTCTATTTGGTGAGACAACATTCTTGGTCTATTTCAGATACTTTATTTGAAGTCTTTTTCTAGTATGTCCAACATCTAGGCTTCCTCAGGGAGTTTCTGTTAATAGCTTTCTTTCCCCTTTGTATATGGGCCATATTTTCTTGTTTCCTTGGATGTCTCACAATCTTTTGTTGAAAATTGGACACTTTAAATAATATAATGTGGTCACTCTGAAAATTTGATTATTCCCTTTCCAAGGGTTTATTATTATTGCTATTTGTTGTTGCTTATTTAATGACTCATAAACTAATTCTGTAAAGTTTGTATTTTTTGTTATGTGTGGCTACTTAATTCTCTTCACAGTTAGCTTAGAGATCAACTAATGATCAGACAGAAATTTCTTAAATGCCTAGCATCATTTAGACTTTTGGAAGTCTTTACAGAAGGGCTGTGTGTGCCTATGGGGATGTATGTTCAACACTTAGCCAGTTAGTTTATAATTCCACTTTAGCCTTTACTTTCTGCTTGCACAGAGTCTCAGAGTCAGTCCAAAATGAGAGCTTAGGACTTTCTCAGGCCTTTACTGAGCATACGCACAATTCTTGGCATGTTCATAGCATTTTGCATGCTCATGGCCTTTTTTGGATATTCAGAAGTATTTTGGAGCTTTTCAAAGACCCTGTGTATATCTCATATTTCATGGCTTTTTCCTTTAAGCTTTTTGGTCAGCCTGTCTTTTGCCCTTTTGTTATCCATTGCTTCTAGTAGCTGTGATTGTTAATAATTGTTGTCAATTGTTTTCCACAAATATCCCCAGGAAAAAGACTTCATACTGAGCAAACTCTGAGTCACGTCAAGTAAAAAGAAGTCTTCTGAGTGAATTCTTTAAGACAACAACCAGACAGTTCAAATAATGGCAGTTCTCTGGGAATGGGACCTTGAAGGAACTTCAACTGTGTTTTGTCAGGTTGCTGGTATGCATCATGATTGTGGGCTGTTGGTTTTCAAGGCTGTAGCAGAAAATGGGAAGTGGCATGGGACTAGGGCAAACTCAAATGTCATAAGGCTCATTGTTCTTACTCAGATACAGCCATTTTTATTTAATAAACACTCATTAGATTGCTGCAAGCCTTTTGTTTATTTCTAGAGTTCTGAAAAAGTTGATTTTTACATTTTTTGGCCAATTTTCTCATTTCTTTTATGGCAGAGAGAATTTTCATTGGTCCTTAGTCTGCTTTTTTTTTCTTTTGCTGACATCCCTGTTTTTATTAAAGTTTGAGGGTTCTTTCTATATTCTAAGTACAAATCCTGTATGAAATATGTGCTTTCCAAATATCTTATCCCACTATGTTGCTTGTCTTTTCATTCTCTCAGCAATGTTTTAGTGTTTTTAAAAAGAGATGTAAAATTTTATGAATTCCAGTTTTTCAATTTTTTTATTTTATAGATAGAGATCATGCTTTTAGTGTTTTGTCTGAGAAATCTTTGTCAGATCCAAGGTCACAAAGCTTTCTCTCTTTGTTTTTTCCCTGCAAATTTTACAGTTTTCAGTTTTATATTTAGGTCTATGATTCATTTGAAATTAACTCTTGTGTGTAGTTTGAGATCTGGATTAAAAGTTATTTATTTTTGGGTGCTGGGTAGTTCCATCGGTTAAGCCTCCAACTTCAGCTCAGGTCATGATCTTGCAGTGTGTGGGTTCAAGCAGTGTGCCGGGCTCTGTGCTAACAGTTCGGAGCCTGGTTCTGTCTCCCTCTCTCTCTGCCCCTCCCCGTCTCACACTCTGTCTCTCTCAAAAATAAATAAACATTAAAAAAATTTTTTTAAATAATAATAAAAAAAGACCCATATGAATATCTAGTTTTTCCAGCACCATTTGTTGAAAGGCTGTCCTTTCTTTGTGGAATTGCCTTTGTACATTTCTCAAAAGTTTTTTTTTTTTTGTCTATATGTGTAGGGCTATTTCTGCAGTGCTCTGTTGGTCTATTTGTTTATCTTGATGCCAGTACCACACTGCTTGATTAATATGCTAAAAAGAATGTGTGTGTGAGTGTGTCTGTGTGTGTGTCTGTGTGTGTTTTCTGGTAGGAAATGAGGTCTCTGTATCAGAGAAGAAACATTTTATTACTCATAGTGCATCAGTTTCCTTAGGAGAAACATAGTGCATGCCAGTTTTTCACCTGTGGGTACAGTGGCATTGCCCGATAGCAGAGGGACTGTGAATTCAAATAAGATGGTTGGCATGTTTGCCCTTTTTCTCTTTTACAGAGAGAGAACAGACTCTTACTCTGCAATGTAAACAAATTCTTTCTAATAAAGGGCCATTTCCTAGGTTCATTACACTGGAATATAAGCAAATGGCTGTAGGGGAAGTAAATCTCTTTATCTCTCCTGAGCAATACATTTTTGCTACCTTTCAAGGCATTCAAATCACCCTTTAACTGTGTATTCCAGTGCTGCTTGTCCAGCAAGTCCAGACTTTGGAGTAATTCATGGAGAATTCTCTCTCAACATACTGTAACTTTTATATTAAACCTTGAAATCAGGTTATGTTAGTTCTCCAACTTTGATCTTATTTTTCAAAGTTGTCTTGGCCATTCTATGTCCTTTGAATTTTCATGTGAATGTTAGAATGAGTGTTTCAGTTTTACAATGAAGCATGCTGAGATTTTTATTGGAATTGCATTAAATTTATAGATCAGTATTTCTCAACCTTGACACTAGAACTCTTGACATTTTGTGCTGAATAATCCCATGTTATGGGGGCTATTTTCTGAACTGTAGGATACTTAGCATCATCCTTGGCCTTTAACCACTAGGTAGCAGAATTATTCCTTGCTCACAAGTTACAACTAATAATGCTTTTAGACATTGCAAATATCACCTGGGGGAACAAAGTCATCCCTGGTTAAAATATCACTAATATAGATCAATTTGGAGAGAATTGATGTTGTAACAATATTTAGTTTTATGTTCTGTGAGCAAATTATACTTCTCTGTTTATTTAGGTCTTTAATTTTTTCAGCAGTGTTTTTTTAGTTTTTTAGTTTTCAGTGTAGAGGTCTTACACGTCTTTTGTCAGACATACCTTTCTCTATTTCATGGTTTTTTTTTTCATGTTTAATGCTATTGTAAATGGTATTGTTTAAAATTCAAGTTTCTGATTACTTGTTATTAGTATCTAGAAATTCATTTGCATCTTGGGTATCAATCTTGTATTCTGCAACAGTGGTAAATTCTCTTATTAGTTTTTGTAGGTTGTCACTAAGGCTTTTCAATTTTGTTTTTAATTTCAATGCTATTTCTTAGGTATAAATTGTATGTGGATTACTCCTTTAGTTTTCCAATTGCTTTTTTTCATAGGAAACATGGGAGGTGTTCTGTATAATTGGTGAGTACAACTTAATATAGGGTCAGGTTGCCAAATGTGGAATTCCATTTTTTTTTTTTTTTTGGTGAATGCTGTAGTATTTTTAAAATTTAAGTATAGTTAAAATACACTATTATATTGATTTCAGGAATATAACATAGTGATTTAATATTTATAAACTTTATAAAATAATCACAGTAAGTCTAGTTACCATCTGTTACCATAACAAAGTTATTATAATATTAGTTTTTAAAAGTTTTAAAATTAATTAATTGATTATGTAATTTATTTTGGGTGGAGGGGCAGAGAGAGAGGGAGAGAGAGAATCCCAAACAGACTCCATGCGGTCAGCGCAGAGCCTGATGCACGGCTTGATCTTATGACTGTGAGATCATGACCTGAGCCAAAATCAAAAGTCGGATGGATGCTCACCAACTGAACCACCCAGGCGCCCTTAAATATTATTGACTATATCCCTTATTCTGTACTTTATATCCCTGTGACTTACTTATTTTATAACTGGAAGCTTGTATTTCTTAACTTTTTTCACCTGTTTTGCCCATACTGTCACCTCCCTCCTTACCCTCTGGCAGCCACCAGTTTGTTCTCTGTATTTATGAGTCTGTGTTTTGTTTCTGTTTTCTTTTGTTTGTTTTTAGATTCTAAATGTAAATGAAATATTATGGCATTTGTCTTTTTGTGACTTATTGCATTTAGAATAACACCCTCTACGTCCATCCATGTTGTTGAAAATGGCGAGATTTCATACTTTTTATGGGCAAGTAATATTCCATTGTATGTGTATGTCCGTTCATATATCAATGGACACTTATGTTATTTTCTTATCTTGCCTATTATAAATAATGCTGTATTATTTGTATTGTGATAATTTGATATACCTATTCAATTGACCCTTGAACAACATGGGTAACTGTGAAGGTCCACTTTTATGTGGAATTTTTTACGGTACAGTACTACAAATACCTTTTTTCTTCCTTATGACTTTCTTAACATTTTTTTTCCCCTAGCTTACTTTATTGTAAGAATATAGTAAATTATACACTAACATGCAACATATGTGCTAATCAACTGTTAGGCTATCTGTAAGGCTTCCTGTCAATAGCAGACTATTAGTAGTTAAGTTTTTGGGGAGTCAGAGTTACATGCGTGTCTTAACTGCATGGGGGTTGGTGTCCCGACTCTTGTATTGTTCAAGTGTCAACCGTATACTGTAAAATGATTATCACAATTAAATTAACACAACCTTTACCTTATATGGTTACACTTTTTTTTTGTGGTGAGAATGCTCAAGATTTACTCAGCAAATTTCAAGTGTATATACGGTATTATTAACTACAGTTACCATGTTGTACATTATATCTCCAGAACTTATTTATCTTATAACAGAAAGTTTGTACACTTTGACCAACATCTCATTTCTTCCACATTCTAGCTCCTCATAATTACCATTCTCTGTGTTTCTATGAGCAATTTAAAAAAAAAAACAGATTCCACATAATATGAGCGATAATGGTGCAATTTTCTTTCTCTGTTTGGCTTATTTCACTTAGATTTCACTTAGTATAATGTCCCACAGGTTTATCTATATTGTTGCCATGACAGTATTTTCTTCTTTTTTATGGTTGAATAATATTGCTCTGTGTGTGTGTGTGTGTGTGTGTGTGTGCGCGTGCGCACGTGTGCACGCATGCACATGCATGCACACACACACACACACACACATATTTTCTTTGTCAGTGGACACACAGGTTGTTTCCATATTATGTCTATTGTGATAATGCTGCAATTAACATGGGAGGACAGATACCCCTTTTGAGATACTAATTTTGTTTCCTTTGGATAAGTACCCAGCAGTGGAATTTCTGCATTGTATGGTATGAGATGATAGCTGATTGTGGTTTTGGTTTGAATTTCCCTGATGGTTAGTGATATGCAGCATGTACTTCTTGGCCATTGGTATGTCTTCTTTAGGAAAATGTCTATTCAGCCACTTGCTAATTTTTTATTAGATTATTTGTGGTGGTTTTGTTTTGTTTTGTTTTTGTTTGTTTTGCTATTGAGTTAAGTTTGAGTTCCTTCTATAGTTTAGACACTAATCCCTTACGTGATGTTTTGCAAATGTTTTCTCCCATTCCATGGTTTGCTTTTTCATTTTGTTGTTTCTTTTTTTTTAGAAGCTTTTTAGTTTGATGTAGTTCCACTTATCTGTGTTTGCTTTTCCAGGGCTTTTAGTGTCATTACTAAAAAGTCATTGCTAAGGCGAGTGTCGAGGAGTTTTTTTTCCCATGTTTCCTTCTTGAAATTTTACAGTTTGTCTTATATTTACATCTTTAATCCATTTCAAGTTAATTTGTGTGAGCGTTGTAAGATAAGGTGCCAGTTTCATTATTTTGGTTGTGGATATTCAGTTTTCCTAGCACCATTTATTGAAATGACTGCCCCTTCTCCCTTGTGTGTTCCTGGCACTTTGCCCAAGGTTAGTTGACCATACATATAGTTTGTTTTTGGGTTCTGAAGTTTGTTCTGTTTGTCTGTGTGTCTGTTTTTATGCCTGTACCGTACTGTTTTGATTACTATAGCTTTATAACAGTTTGAAATCAGGAAGTGTTATGTCTCCAGCTTTGTTGTTTTTTGTCAGGATTATTTGGCTATTCAGGGTCTTTTGTGATTCCATACAAATTTTAGGATTGTTTTATCTGTTTTTGTGAATAACGCCATTGGGATTTTGATGTGAATTGCACTGAATTTGTAAATCACTTTGGGCAGTATGGACAATTTAACAATATTAATTCTTCTAATCCACGAACATGGGATATCCTTGAATTTATGTGTGCCTTCTTCAGTTGGCTTTCATCAATGTTAGTTTTCATTGTGCAAAATTTTCACCTCCTGGTTAAATTTACACCTAAGTATTATATTGTTTTTGACGCTATTAAAAATATGATTATTGCCTTAATTTCTTTTTCCCATAATTCATTGTTAGGGTATAGAAACACAACTGATTTTTGTATGCTGATTTTATATTCTGCAACTTTACTGAATTTGGTTATTAGTTCCAACAGCTTGTTTTTGTGGAATCTTCAAAATTTTTATATGTAAGATCATATCATGTCCAAGCAGATACTGTTACTTCTTCCTTTCTGATACGGATGCCTTTTTTGTCTTTTCATGCCTGATTGCTCTGGCTACGACTTCCAGTACTATGCTGAATAAAAGTGGTGAGAGTGGGCACCTTTTTTTGGTTCCTGTATTTGAAGAAGCAGTCACCTCCTGTAGTCTTCACTGACTGACTTTGGACTTTAGTCAGTCCATGTAGCGATTCTGATGCTTTTTCCAACCCTCTATGGGTATGCCTGCTGCATAGTTTTCTGTTTTGCTCATGGAGGGGTAGTTCTTAAGATCGTATGCTTTTTCTCAAGCCCACAAAGCCAGGGCAGGTTCTGAGAGCTGTACAGATCCCCTCATTATTCCAGGCGGAACAAGAAAGAAGTAGTCCTCTCGGGTAGTGTCCTGTACAGCTAGGGAAGCTGGGCAAAGCTCTTCCATGTTTTCACTTTCCCCATGGGAGACATCACAGTTTGAGGGGTCTCTCTTGGCACCGAGCTGTGCTGCCTGTGGGAGGGCTGATGCAGGCAAAGTGAAACTGTTTCCCTTACTGTCTTCATTGTGTCTGTTTTTGGATTTTTTTGCTTCAACACCGTGTTGAAACTTCTCTGTTGGACTCCCACAGAGATACTTTCATCCATGGGTGGTGGTCAAAATTGGTATTCTGTAGGAGATGACAGTAGAAAACTGTTTTACCATCTTGCTGGCATCACTCCACCATTGCTTCTTTTAAAGATATTAATTTTTATTTAGTCACATGACACAATTATATTTATTGATACTCTTCAAGTTATACTTTAGCTGTTTAAGTTACCTTAAAGAGAACTTTCTTATCTAATGAGTGTGAGAGTAGATGTATGTGAGACAAAGAGACAGATAGACAGAAAGAGGGAAGTGTATATTAGAATACCAAAGAATTTGGTGCTCCAAATAAATATACAGGCTTGGTTCTCTGATATCGTAAGGCAAATTTGTAAGGCACAGCTCAGAAAGCATTTCAGGCAGTATCTGGAGTACTTACTGGTGGAGAGATATTTTATTTGATAAAATAAATGTCTGCTTTTGTATCACAGTGGTGCACATATTTCTTTGGAACATAGTTAAGCAGTTCATCCCCAAACACCTTTTATCTATATATGTTGTCCTCCTATTCTGTGACCTCTCCTCTTTTTTCTCACTGTACTAGACTTTGTCAAGTGGTGTTCTTTTATGTTTTTGCATTCTGATAGAATTTCCGAAGCTTTCCCCTGTATCACTAGTTTGGTTTTCCAGGGTATAAGTTCTGATCTTTACTTCCTTCAGTATGAACTCTTCTTCTGTGCTTATATTTTTAGTCTCTGTGGCATTCCTTCTTGCTTCAAGCGCATTGCTTTTCATCCTGTCCCTTCCGAGCACAGTCTGCTCTCTCCTGGGCTCCGTGCCCTTGGCTCACGGAGGCTCTGTCTGCCTGCAGTCCACCCAGGATGCAATCTTCAAAAGACGTTTCTGATCCTACACATCATTTTTACAGATATGCTCTCCCTCTTAATGTCTACAGTCTCCCCCTTTTCCCTGTTTCTATGGGAGGCACTTTGATTGGCACTTTTTTACTTATCCTTTTCAAAATATTACATGGGCATTTTATTTAGAATAATTTTGTTGTGAAAAATAACAAATACAATACAAACATTCACGCAATACACATTGGTGTAAAAAAAATAAAGGAGAAAGCCACACACAAAATGCCACCTCCAACAAATAGCCCATCAATGTGCCATCTGGCGAACAGCATTTCAGGCATCCCTCTGTTTATGGATATAAATAGAGAATATGTGTATAAAGAGTTTTATATACACTTTACTGTAAGGATGAGCACTGAAATTTAAATTTATTTTTGTTATAATTTAACAAGAAGCTGAATATAAATATGCTTCACAGTCCAGTGGAAAATGTTATGAAAAATTTTAAGTGGTTGGAGTCATTTTTTTCAAGAACTAGAAGTTCCAAGTTTATGGTGTCTCTTGACTGCCTGTTTAAGTGCAGAGGAAATTAGCAGACACATACTTAATTTCACAGAACAGTATAGGATGGGGGTTAATACTTGGTACTCAGACAGTGTGGGTTCACATCCCAGCTCTGCCACTTGACCTTGGGCAAATCATGGAGCCTCACTATGATTTAGTTTCCTTTGTTGGTATGATAGAACTAAGAACAGTATCATTCTCACAGGGTTGTCATGAACATTAAGTGAGTTATTATCATAATTTATAATTTATGGCACTTAGGGCAGTGTCTGGCACATTAATATCATTATTTCCCCTCTCTGATTTTTCTTTAGTTAGAGTGGTAAGTTCCTAGGGCAGGGTTAGTAGCATTTGTATTCTCTCCTTCCCACTTCCTTCAATATTTCACCTTTGTCCCATACTCAGGTACATTTGGTGCACACCACAGCCCGGCATCTTAGCCTCTATTCCTTCTAAGCTCCTTTCTTCACTGAGGGCAGGCCTAACTTCCTCATTTTGGCCAGCTCATGTGTGGCCAGATTTCGTTGTCCGCTAGTTTTTTTTTTTTTAATGTTTTATTTATTTTTGAGAGAGCACAAACCAAGGAAGGGTAGAGAGAGGGGGACAGAGGAACTGAGGCAGGCTCTGTGCTGACAGCAGTGAGCCCAGTGTAGGGCTTGAACTCATGAACTCTGAGATCATGACCTGAGCCGAAGTTGGAAGTTCAACCAACTGAGCCACCCAGGCGCCCTTGTGTTTTGCTTTTATAGAATGGTTCATAATTACTTTGTCCGTTAAATTCTTTTTTTTTTTTCCCTGAAGTGATCTCTGCACCCAACATGGGGCTTTAATTCACAACCCTGAGATCAGGAGTTGCAGGCTGTACTGACTGGGCCAGCCTGGTGCCCCATCCCTTAAATTCTTGAAGATAATTCGTTCTTCACTTGAAGGAAAACCTACCTAGGAATAAGTTTCTTTCACTAAAGACAACATGGTCCAGCCAACCCCCTGAGAGACACCCTCCCTGGTGCCGCCCTCCGTGGGATCTACTTATTCTTCCTAGAGATTCATATGTTGGTCTCTTCTGTTATGATGTAAAAAAATTTTTTTTAATGTTTATTTATTTATTTTGAGAGAAGGAGAGAGAGATAGATAGATAGATAGATAGAGAGAGAGAGAGAGAGAGAGAAAATGAACAGGGGAGGGGCAGAGAGAGGGAGAGAGAGAGAATCCCAAGCAGGCTCTGCAGTGTTAGCACAGAGCCCAATGTGGGACTTGATCTCACAAACCGTGAGATCATGACCTGAGCCGAAATCAAGAGTTGGACACTAAACCAATTGAGCCACCCAGATGCCCTTGTTATGATGAAAAATTTAACGCACCCAGAAAAGTATAGAAAAAACAAATATAATGTACACTTGTGTCATAACAGCTACGTATAACAAATAATAACTTTTCGCCATAATTGCTTCATCACTTTTTAAATGAAATAAGTTGCTATGTACAATTGAAACTCTTGGTACCCATCCCCTAGCGCCCCACCCCCACGGCATCCTTTTCACTCCCTTTTTGGCAGTTCGCCACCGTCTTGCAGTTGGTGTGTGTTCTTCCCGCCCACACTTTTATACTTTCTATTATACACGTGTCTATAATCAACACAGAACACTGTTTGGTGTATTTTAAAATTCACATAAATGGTATTGTGTTGTCACTTGTCAGTGCTGTCTTCTATTAGTCAGTGCTGTGTTTTCTATACTTACCCATGTTGATATGTGTAGACCTTGTTGTTTACTTTAGTTGCATACGTAATGTTTCATTGCATGAATGGAAACCTCAAGAGTTTTCCACTTTTTAGTATTACAAGTGGGCAATTCAGCTACTATTCGTATCTGACTGTGTGTGCTTTTGTGTGACTATTTCCCTGGGAAACTGGGTTTCAAACTTGCCTGCACATTTGGAGTCCTTTGGAGAGTTCAAAAAAAATGCTCGTGTCTAGATCGCACCCCAGGTATTGTGATTTAATTGGTCTGAGAGGTAGCCTGGGCATTAGCATTTAAAAATCTCTCCAGGAAAATTCTCACAATGTAGCAGTGTTTGAGAACCTCTGCTTTAGACACTGCTGTCCAGTATAGGAGCCACAGATCATGTGTGACTATTCCAATTTAAGTTAGTTAAGATGAACTATATTGAAAATACAGTTTATCACTTGCAGCTTTCAAGTGCCTACTAGCCCCAAGTGGCTAGTGGCTAGCGCATCGGACAGCCCAGATGTAGGGCATTCCCACTGTTGCACAAAGTTTTGTGGGAGCACTGCTCTAGGGTGCATACCTAGTCAGGCACTTGGGGCCAGGGGACACCTGCGTGCTAGCTGTGGATGTGCTGCTTTTTAAAGCAGCTGTCTTTGTTTTTTACTGCTGCTACCACACACCGCTACATGTTTAGTTCTAGGAACCTGATCTACCTGCGATGTATCGATGTATCGTCTCCCTCTTCTCTGTGCTGTGTGGATACTTTTGTGCTTCCATTCCTTGCTGGTTCTTTTCTTTTGAATGGACCAGTTCCTTGCTGAGTGACCTGGGCCTGTGCTGGGAAGGTGAGAGGCAGAGCGCTGGGGTGGGCATGGCTTCCATTGAGTGTGGTGTCAGGATCTGCCTCGCCATCATGTGATCCCTGAGATCCCTGTCTCTGAGCTCCACTGTCTTGGGCTTTAGTCCTTCTCCACCTCCAACTCTGCACCCCCACCTGGGCCAGAGTCTTGGCTCAGAGCTGGGTTTCAGGTGATGGCTGACACCCTCTGACCTCCTCCTGCTCCCTGCTCTGCTGGACTGAACTGACATCCGGGTCTCTCCCACCCCCAGCCCTGTGCTGCCACCACTCCCCACCCCATCCCCCCAAGGGCCTGATGGCATTTCGAGAAGAGGGGATACGTGTGTCCCAGCATCTCCCCATGTTTGGCAGGGATACTGCCTCACGTGCTTTGGGCCTGATCATAGCTTCGTTTCCTGACCCTGCACTTCTCTGCATTTCACTCTTTTCTTTCGGGTGGAGTTTGGGACTGGGAGTTGGGTACAAGTGACCCCACCATTACCATCTTTGTTGCTCGAGTGTCCTCTCTCTCTTTGGACCAGGAGCAAGCTCAGGCTAGACTAGGGACTTCTCAGTCAGCAGGACTGGAAAGGGCTCACATGGGCCATGGCAGTGCCGTCTCAGCATTGGGTAGTGGAGGGGGGGTGGCTTGGTTTTGGTGTGAATTCTCAGCTTCTGGAAAGCTCTCTTCCAGAGGCCACACCCCTTCTGTGGTGGCCCAGAGGCCTGACTCTGATGGAGAATGAATACTCCACGGTCACCCCAGGTACTGACATCAGGGTCCTGTTCCCACTTGCCCAGTTCAGGGGGGAGCTGCACCTCCCAAAAGGTCGTCAGCTGCAGGGCTAGGGTCTCACTGTCTTTGGAGAGGGGCTGAGCTGTCTTGGGCATAGGGAAATGGTAGGGGCAGGGAGGAAGGGGACAGTGCTGAGGCTGCTAGGGTCAGCATCTGGCTAGCATTTAGGAAAACCAGAAAAGAGGACACCTTCTTCCTGCCATTTTCCAGAGTTCAGCCTGGCCAGGTACTCATCAGCCAGGGTTTCTTGCCTCCTCAGTTACCTGCTGCCCTAAGTTGGACGCTTGAGTGTGGTGCTCTGGTTCTCCTTTTTTTCTCTGTCTTCTTCGCCGATATTTCAGAGGAATGTAGCTATTATCTTGCCCTGCTTTGTGAAATGGGACTCTTTCTAATTCTTTTTTTTAACTTTCCAGTGGATGCCGTGTTCTATAAGGTTTAAGTGATCTCTCCCAAATTCTGTGTCAGACCCAGCTCGGGTCCCTCACCTGAGCCTTTAGCCTTCTGCATCTGGCTGCCTCCCTGACCAATGTGATTGTCTGTCTAGTTGACATTTTATTTATTTATTTATTTTAATATAATTTGTTGTCAAATTGGCTTCCATATAACACCCAGTGCTCATCCCAACAAGTGACCTCCTCAGTGCCCATCACCCATTTTCTCTTCTCCCTCACCCGCCCTCAGTTTGATATTTTAAACTCAGCATCTGCAGAGTGAACTCCTAGGCTCCCCATACCTGCTCCTCCCAGTGTCCCCCCCCCCCCAGCTCACTGCAGCCTTGTCCTTCCAGACCTTCAGGCCAGAGATATTGGAGGTATCCTTGACTTCCTTTTATCTCTGACCAACCTATTGGCAAATACTGTTGACTCTTTCAGCATGTATCCAGAAAGCAGCTCTTTCTCAACACTTGTCACAATGGTTCCAGCCACCACTGTTTCTTTTTTTTTTTTTTAAACATTTATTTATTTTTGAGACAGAGAGAGACAGAGCATGAACGGGGGAGGGTCATAAAGAGAGGGAGACACAGAATCTGAAACAGGCTCCAGGCTCTGAGCTGTCAGCACAGAGCCCGACGCGGGGCTTGAACTCACAGACCGTGAGATCATGACCTGAGCCGAAGTCGGACGCTCAACCGACTGAGCCACCCAGGCGCCCCCAGCCACCACTGTTTCTTGAGGGGCTATCAGGGCAGCCTCACTGCGGGGCTCCTGCTTCCACCTTTGTCCCCCAACATGCTGTTCTCAGCATGGGATCCCCATCAAAGCATGAATAAGATCACATCCCTCCCTGCTTTGTACCTTCCAGGGGCTTCTCACTTTTCTCTGTGTCTAAGTGCCCCACAGTGGCTTCCGGGCCCTAGATGACCCACCCAGCCACCCCCTGCCCCTCTGCCTCACCTCCTTCTCACCTCCTTGCTTTCTACAGCCACACTGACCCTGGCTCTGTTCGCTGGAGCCCACAAGGCATGATCCTGCCTCAGGGCCTTTCTTTACAGGAGCTGCTCCTTCTGCTGGGAATGCTTTTCTCCCAGATATCGGCATTGCTCACTGCCTCCCCTTGTTCAGATCTTTTCTCAGGAGTCACCTTCTCCATGAAGACTACCTTGACCACTCCATTTGAATATCCTTCCCCACCCCTTATCCCCACAGCCTGCTCTGTTTCCCTGCCACTGCCCATCCCTGTCTAGCACACTGTAGTATTGATTTGTTTATTGTTTTTATTCATTGTTTATTGCCCACCCCTCCTCTACAAAGGCAGGAATTCTTGTCTGCTTGTCTGCAGCACCTAGACCCATGGCTGGCACATGGTAGGTGCTCAGTAAATCGATAGCAAAGAAAGGAAGGCATATGTCAAAGAAGATTTTGTGCTGAAATAAAACCTTATGAGATTTAATCTGACACATTTAATGGGAAACATATTTAGTATTACAATATAGGCTTATTAATCAAGAATGATCCTTTTTCTCCGATTAATATATCCAGAGTTAAACCAGGTATTTTGTGTTTCTTCTTCTCGATTGCTAGTACAATATATAAAGATAGCTTGAATGACAGTCAGTAATAATACCATCTGTAAGGCCAAGGGGTACTGGACCCAATAGCTTGGCACCCTGAGTTTTTAGCAACTTTCTACCCCTCAACACACTCACTTACCTGCCCCACCAAAACTCTGTTCTGTGGTTGCAGTTGCAGGCCACACTGTGTGTCCCTTCCCTTCACAGGGAGATGGGAGGGGAAGGGAGATGAGGAAAGTCAGACTGTCTTTTGATGAACTCCTTCTTCAAGCAGGTTGCCTTCAAGGTAAACTTTAATATTAGAATCAAATAAAAAATATATAAAACTTTTGAAATGAGAGCCCTTAGGAAAGAGGTCTTCTGGAATTTGAAACCCTCGATGGGTTTATTGATTTCAGCTTTCACCCGGGCACACATGGCCACCTTCACAGATCAGACAGCTAACTCATCCCAATTGCTTCTCTCTGTGGACGCTGTCACGAACCAAATGAGGGGCTGGAGGAGCCACTGGATAGGCGTCAGTGCTAATCAGCGGTGGCATCAGGGTAATTCTTAGCATGCAAGTGTTTTATTTTCATATGCTGCCTAAGAAGCTGGCTTGGGCCTCTCTGCTTCCTATATTTTTCATTCGTAATAGATTTAGTAAGTCACCAGTTGGCAGACAGCCAGGACGGGTTTGCTTTTGGTGGAGTGAGGAACTCACATCGCTCTGTGATGTCTCCCTGGGCTCACCTGTGCACTCTTGTCCTGCAGGGCATGAGTCTTCTGTGAAATTGTGGGGTGTCCTTTCTCGGCTCTGCTGCCCTTCTTGGCACCATGGATACACACATCACATTCCTGATTCACATGACCCGAGCATCAGTCACAGGGATTCAGTTTCTTAGTTGCTGTGTGCTAATTACTCCCCTTGATTGACATTGTCTCCTATATATTTGCTGATGAGTGCAGTACTGGACATGATTTTTTTTTCTTCAATATATTTTTAAATGCTTATTTATTTTATTATTTTTGAGAGAGAGAGAGAGAGAGAGAGAGAGAGAGACAGAGTGTGAGCAAGGGAGGGGCAGAGAGAGAGGGAAACACAGAATCCAAAGTAGGCTCCAGGCTCTGAGGTGTCAGCACAGAGCCCGACACGGGGCTTGAACTCATGGACTGCGAGATCATGACCTGAACCCAAGTCGGATGCTTAACCAACTGAGCCACCCAGGTGCCCTAGTACTGGACATGATTTTAAATGTTCACCATTAAAATTCATTATAAATGTACCCCATAGTGAGTCTTATTGTTTGTATACAGGATCTCATGTCTACTGCCAGTAGGTGTGGGCTGCTGGTCAGCACTCAGGTATGACCCATCCTGACCGAATTCCCTGCACTGTGTGGCTGGCTGTCCTGCCACTTGGTCAGGATTTGTAGGGTGGTTGAGTGGGTTGTGTCTGGATTATTCAAGACTTCAGGAAGTCCCTTCTCAATTATGAATTCTTAGGGTTCCTTAAACATGTCAGAACGTTTCTTTCCAAAATTCTGAAGGAAGGGGCACTTGGGTGGCTCAGTGGTTTAGTGTCTGACTCTTGGTTTCAGCTCAGGTCATGATCTCATGGTTTGTGGGATTGAACCCCACATCAGGTACTATGTTGACAGTGCAGAACCTGCTTGGGATTCTCTCTTTCTCTCTATTCCTCCCCCACTCATGCTCTCTCTCTCTCTCAAAATAAATAAATAAACTTTAAAAAAAATTCTGAAGGAAGCCTTTAAGGTGGGTTTTCCTGCTGACCCTGCAGTTTTACTGGGGGGGCTGTTCTTTCATAGGAAATAAGGACAGTGGGGCCCTGAGGTCATGGGCAACATTGTGCTGTCACTTTAGCCTTGTAGATGCAAATGGCGAGGGAATATCTTTTGGGCAAACTGACAGGTGCCTGTGAAGATGTTGTGCCACGTGCTTGCTTGTATCCATAATTTATTTTTAATTCTCCATTTTTACTCTTTTAATGCACTTTGGCCCAAATGGCCCCATGCTTTGATGAAATCTGTCTTCAGAAAATATAGGTGATTGGGAAGTCTGTGGGGGGGGGGTGGTTCTGAGCATGCAGGTATGCATTGTGTAGTTACTGATAAAAGAGTGACAGGAAATAGATTAAAATTGGGAAGTTTCACCTGCATAGAAGGTGGACAGAGAGCCACAGAGACCATGCAGAGGAAAGAAGTGTGGCTCCCATGGAGGCAGGAGTGAAGGAGGGTCTGTGAGGTGCATGGCAGTGAGAGAGAGAGAATCCCAAGCAGGCTACATGCCCAGCATGGAGCCTATTGTGGGGCTCTATCTCCCAAACCGTGAGATCATGACCTGAGCTGAACTCAGGAGTCAGATACTTAACTGACTGAGCCACCCTGGCACCCCTTGCCTCTTTCTTCTACTGCCAATGCAGGCCCAAGCTACTGCCATCCTCTTTTGGTGACTGCAGTGCCTCCTTGTGGCTCCCACTCAGCTCCTTTAATATGGAGATTGGCATGTCACCACCCCCCCACCCCCCGCTTAAGATCCTGCCCCCTTTGTATGATCTGCCCCCTCTGACCTCAGCACTGTCTTCCCCTGGCACTCTTGGGCTTGCTCCCCTGCTCAGCAGTCTCTCAGGCGCCCTGGTGGTCTTCCTGCTACACAAGGATGCTCCCAGCACAGCACCTTGGCTCTGGCCTGTCCCACTCCTCCTGTCCTACTCCTCCTGTCCCCAGATGTTCTCATGGCTCCTTCTCTCTCGCCACCTTCTATTTTCCTCAGATTCCAGCTTCTAATAGAGAACTACGTGGACTACTCTGTTTAAAACAAGGCTTTTCCTGATAGGATCTTGAAGAGATAACTGTACTCCCATGTTAATTGCATTATTCTCAAAAGCCAGGATATGGAAGCAACCTAAGTGTCCACTGACAGACAAAGACATGTGGTATACCCATACCGTGGAATACTATTCAGCCTTAAAGAGGAAGGAAATCTCGTTATATGCTACAATGTGGATGAACCTTGGGGATATTAAGTAAAAGAAACGGCTACAAAAGGACGAATACTCTATGATTACACTTACATTTATGTGAGATCCTTAGTACTGGGGAGGGAGTGGGCGGTTGTTTTGTGGGTAGAGTTTCTGTTGCACAACAGTGCATATAGCAAACACCACTGAACTGTACCCTTAAAAACGGTTAAGATGGTAAATTTTATATTATGTGTTCTTTACCACTGTAAAAAAAAAAAGCAGAAATAAAGAAAAAACTAGGCCTTCTCTGTCACTCCCCATCCCTCCATTTAGTACCTTTTTTTTTTCCCCACACTGGAGCACCTGCCACTCTCTTATGCACTTAACTTACTTATTTAGGATGTCTCCTCTCTAGAACATAAACCACACGAAGGTGAGATTGTTATTGATTTTATCACTGATTGTCTAAAACAAAAACAGAAACTTCATAAATATGTGTCAAGTACATGAATGTGCCCTAAATGTCAGCACAGCCAGACCTCAGGGACCAGGACATGGACGTGGGGGTGCTCCCAGTGATGAGTTGTGTGCCTGTTAACCTGAGGATTTGTGTTCGGGTAGGAATGCTCCTTGCAGAATAGGGATGGATGAGGCAGGGTCTTGAGGCGGGGAGGGGCAGAGAGAAGGAGAGAGAGAATCCCAAGCTGGACATGGGGATCCATCTCACGACTGTGACATCATCATGACTTGAGCCGAAATCAAGAGTCGAATGTCTAACCAACTGAGCCATTTGGGCACCCCAGAAGGTATGCTGCGTGTTTTTAAGTTGGAGCTAATATTTACCATTTCTAGCATTTACCAATGCTGAAATGAGAATTTCCTGTTCGTCCTGCATGCCTCAAGCTGTGTGTCATGCAGTTTCCTTGTGGTATGGTGGGGTATATGCATCACAGCAGGTATAGGTCTCCCTCCTCTGTGGACAAGGTAGAGGAGACCTGGCTTTTGCAGAGGGAAGAATCCTGCATTCTGTTTGTTTCTCACTTGATGGTAATGCAGAGCAATGGTTTTCAACTAGGTTCCAAGGAACCTTAGGGGTTTGTCATTCCTTTTCATTTTTTTTAATTAAAAAATTTTTTTTAATGTTTATTTTTGAGACAGAGAGAGGCAGAATGCAAGTTAGGGAGGGGCAGAGAGAGAGGGACACACAGAATCTGAAACAGGCTCCAGGCTCTGAGGTGTCAGCACAGACCCCAATGTGGAGCTCGAACCCATGAACCACAAGATCATGACCTGAGCCAAAATCCAGTGCTCACCTGACTGAGCCACCCAAGCTCCCCTTGTCATTCCTTTTCAAAGAGAGCACTTTAACTTTTAGTGGCTTTACGTGTTGGTGCTCAACCTAATGGCTTATTTGGCAGAGAGTTCTGTTGCATATGGCTTTAAGGTCCTTGGGGCCAGGTATTCTAACTGGGTTTGTCAGTTGGCCCCTCTACTGTTGGGTAGTTCAAAGCAGGTGGCACTGAGATTCTTTCTTTTGCCATTTTCAAAGGGCAGGGAGTGCATATCTAAAAGAAGGCAATGAATGGAAAACAACTTTTCTTTAAGGTTCAGTACTTAAGGCTAAGACATCACACAAAAGCGGATGTTTAAAGAGGGATTTAAAAAGAAAATCTCACTGCAGATGAAAAGAGGCTGACTTTCTAAAGAACCTGACAGATTCCAGAGAAAAGAGAATCCTTGGGTGCATATTCCTGTAGCATGTATAAAATGCTGGAGCTCACCATTTATGAAGGGCAGTGGTGTAAATTGATGAGTTCATCAGTGGGGTGGGTGCATGACCAGGTACGATCGTTAGAAGGACAGCAGGTGTATTAGTTTGGATGGCCAAAACAAAATACCACACATTTCTGGAGGCTGAAAGTCCAAGATCAAGGTGCCAGCAGAGTCATTCCCTGGTGACACTCGCTTCCTGGCTTTCAGATGGCCACCATCTTGCTTTGTGCTCACTTGGTAGAGACCACTCTCTCTTCCTCTTCTTATAAAGGCTTGAATCGCATTGTAGGGGCTCTACCCTCATGACCTCATCTACCCTAGTCACCTTCCAAAGGCCCCACCTCCCAATACCATGACATCACAGGCTTAGGGCTTCAACATTTGAATTTTGTGGGCAGAGCAGCAGCATTGATAATTATGAAAAGGAGAGGGAGGATACTGATTTTATCACCTGGATGTGATGGTCTAGGCTTGGTTTTGTCCTCACCTAAGTGGAAAATGTTTCCATCTCTTTTTTAAAGCAGTAAGCACAGACTTATTAGATACTCCGTATGTGTTTATTCTAAAGCAGGTCATAGTCTTATTTATTTTTATTTTTTATCAAAAAATATTTTTAATGTTCATTTATTTTGAGAGAGAGAGAGAGAGAGAGCACTTCACACAAGTGAAGGGGGGAGGGGCAGAAAGAGAGAGACAGAATCCTAAGAAGACTCTGTGTTGTCAGCGCAGAGCCCAACGTGGGGCTCACGAAACCGTGAGATTGTGACCTGAGCCAAGATGAAGAGTTGGATGCTTAACCAACTGAACCACCCAGGTGCCCCGAAGGCAGATCATAGTTTTATGGGGCCTGAAGCATATACAGCTTGGAGGGCTCTTTATCACAAACAGTGCAAAACCCCAAATACTAGACAAGCTGGGCCCTCTCCCAGCCTGGAGTGTAAGAGGCCCGGAAGCTTAAGCTTCTTTAGGTTCACAGTAAATCCAATTGTCTCATTTTTTTTTCCTTTTAAAATATTGTTTATTTGTCATTTTTGCTAGTCTTAGCTGTAATACCGTTCATTGTAGAAAATTTAGAAAATACAGATGGGCCCAAAAACCTGCCCTAATTTCATAACTCTCAAATAATCGCTGCTCATATTTTATTATGCATAAGGTATTTTGATTCCAGGATGTGCATATTTTCACTTTTCAACACTTCCAGAGCCTGGATGGGTCTGCACAAATACACGATGTGTCAGCACGTGCCGGTGCGTGCCTTTTCTCCTGCGGCATGACTGGTTGTTGTTGGCATCTTCGATGATGCTGCTGGCATCACTAACCTCTGTGAGCATCCACCCAGGTTGGACGTGATGGAGGACCAGAATCAGCGGTGTGCATGACTGAGTGGGAACCATGCCCCGCTGCTTACTGTTGTGTGCCTGTGGATGGAGGTAAAGTCCTGTGATGTGGCAATGAGAATGCTTACCCTCACAGGGTTATTAGGGGATCAAATGAAACTGTCAGGCATTAGACTGTGCTTGTGCTTGGTATTTTGCTTGCACAGGTCAGTTCACAGATCTTTTGGAAGAGGTCTGTGAGGTTCCAGGCTGCAGGCCATGGCTAGGTACTTGGGAGAAGTTTGGAAACTCTTGACGCTCCGGGAAGGCTGCCCTTAGAGTCCCTATGACAAAATAAGCCCATCTCCCCACTTCTTCAGAAAGCCCACCTGACACACCTGAAAAAAAATTGTTTTTAAATGCAAGCTCTAGCGTGCATTGGTGTTATAGTGGTAAATGCAAGCTCTATGCCCAATGTCAGGCTTGAACTCACAACCCTGAGATCAGGAGTCGCATGCTTTACTGACTGAGCCAGCCAAGGTGCCCTGTGAAAGTGGTTTCTAAATACAGAAATATTCACCTACACATCACTTTGCATGTCTGCATGCACATCTACCTTAGAGTCATGGTTTATTTAATAAATCCCCATTTACCCCAAGTTGTTGGGCATTTTGGTTGTTTCCTTTTTATCTACAAGGCTACTGGACACTGTACGTATTTGTATCAAAGTGTTCGCACAACCTCAGGACAATCTAATTAGGATAAATTGCCAGGTTAGAACTGCTCCCACCTAAGGAGATCTATGTTTTCAAGGTTTTTAAAGGGCAAAATGTGACCGTGCTGCTGTCCCCAAACCTTTGTCAGCCTGGGGTACTGCTGTGGGGGCAGGGTCGGCCAGGGGTGGGGCCAGATGCCAAAGCTTCCAATTCAGTAGCTGAAAGCTGTTAACACATTATTATTAGCATTTCCTGATTTGCTCATGACTGTTTTTACCCCCTTGTTGGAAAGTATTTTTTTTTAGTATTCAAATATTTCTTCCACTCAGGTTCTTAGCCTCGCCTCAGAGAAGGAAGGCCAGAGAGTGGTCCTAACTATAAGCATATATGCACAATGCAGCATTTAGATGCCTAAACTTTGAAATATTTGCATCCGTTCATCACAGTATTCTTAAAGAATGAAAACATTGCAGAGCCAGTTATCATCTTGTTTGTATCCTCCCCCAGCCTGTCTGTCCCTTTCAAAAACCAAAGAGAGCATTGCTTTTTTATTTCATTTTTATCTGCAGAACAAACATGCAGTGCCTATACATGTGCTTAAAAAAATCACACAAGTGGGATTAGCTGCATGCATCATTCTGAAACTTGCGAGCAGCATTTTGTGTTGTTTTCTTTGTCCATCCAGGTTTTCTGGATTCCTTTACCACCTCTTTAGAATTGCTTTGTGAGACTATGTCCTTGGTCATCTGCATTGTGCTGTGGTGATCATTCAGCTTCTGTCTCGTGTTCTGCCTTTACGATATGGCTATGGAGAATGTCCTCTCCTGTGTCCCCTGTGCTGAGGTACAAACATATTGACAGAGCATATATTTAGAAGTGCAATTTCTATGTCATGGGGAATGGGCACCTTAATGTTACTGAAATTGTCAAATTTCTTTTCCAGTTGTTCAGATCAATTTGTACTCCTGGTAGAGGCCAAGAAGCGTTACGTTTTCCCACTTCCTCTGCAGATGTTGTGGGACCCGACTTTTATAGTTCTTTTAACGGAAAGAAAATAGGGCACCTGAGTGGTTCAGTCTGTTGAGAAGCGGCTCAGTCGGTTGAGAAGCAACTCTTGATTTCAGCCCAAGTCATGATCTCACGGTTCGTAGGTTCAAACTCCACATCGGGCTCTGCACTGACAGTGCACAGCCTGCTTGGGGTTCTCTCTCTCCTTCCTCTGTCCCTCCCCAACTTGCACATTTTTGTCTCTCTCAAAATAAATGAGTAAACATTTAAAAAAACAGAAAGAAAACAATGTTATAAATACAAATTTAGTCATGAAAGTGGGTATTTACTTAGAATGAGACAATAAATCACAACAAGTTACAAGTTTAAAAAAATGGTTTGAAATGTACCAAATAAATCACATGATCCAGAAAAATAACATTTGAAACAATTTAGGAATTGCATGGCACAGCTCTGTAATAGTTTTCTGTATTATGAGACCACATATTCTTTGATTTGTCTATTCATATGACAGTGATTTTGTAATTTCCTTTTCTCCAGATTCTCAAAAGATATTTAGTTGTTTCTCTCTAGCATCACTGATTAAAATGATTCTGTTATTTTCATGTTTTATTACTGAAATAGTCACATAACAAAATTCACCATTCTAAAGTGTACAATTTAGTGAGTTTCAGTATATTCCAGTGTTGTGCAGTCATTACCACTAGTTCCAGAGCATTGCCATGAACTCCAGAAGAACTTCCATACCTGTTAGCAGTCACCTCCGGTTTTTCACTTACTCCCAGCCACTGGTGACTACTCATCTACTTATGTTTCTATGGTTTTTCCTGTTTCTAGACATTTCATATAACAGGATTCATGCAATGCGTATCTTCCGTGTCTGGCTTCTGTTACTTTGCATAATGTTTTTGAGGTCCATTCCTGTTATAGCATGAAATAGAGTTCCTTCCTTATAATAGCAAATTATTTCTGTATATCTAGAAGTAGAATTGCTGAGTTCAATGGTAATTCTGTGTTCAAAATTTTGCAGACTTTTTTTTCAAAGCATCTGCACAATTTTGCATTCCCACCAGGAAGGTATGAGAGTTCCAGGTTCTCCGTAGCCTCACCAACACTTGTTATTTTCCTTTGTTTGCTTTTTGTTTGTGTGAATTGGTATCTTATAGTTTTGATTTGCATTTCTCTAATGATATTGAACATCATTTCATGTGCTTACTGTCCACCTGTCTATCTTCTTTGGAGAAGTTTCTAGTCCAGTTATTTGCTCATTTTTAAATTGGGTTATTTATCTTATTGTTGAGTTGTAGCAGCTTTTTATATATTCTGGATATTAAACCCCTATCAGATATATGACTTGTAAATATTATAAATGTCTTTAATTCTGTGTGTTGTCTTTTTACTTTCTTTTTTTAAAGTCATTTTTAAGCAATCTCTACACCCAACATGGGGCTCAGACTTACAGTCCCAAGATCCAGAATCACATGCTCTACTGACTGAGCCAGCCAGGTGCCCCTGTCTTTTAACTTTCTAAATAGTATCCTTTGATGCGCAGAACTTTTAAGTTTTGATGAGGTCCAGTTTATTTATTTTTTCTTCGCTTCTCTGTGCTTTTGGTGTCCTATCTAAGAAACGTTGTTTAACTCAAAGTCATACAGATTTATACCTATGTTTTCTTCTAGGAGTTTTATAGGCTTTTGATCCATTTGGAGTTAATGTTGTGTTTTTTTTTAAGTTTATTTTTTTTAGTAATCTCTACACCCAACTCATGAACCCAAGATCAAGAGTCACATACTCTTCCAACTGAGCCAGTCAGGCACCCCTGGAGTTAATTTTTATGTATGGTGTAAGATAAGGGTCCAACTTCATTCCTTTGCATGTGGATATCTAGTTGGAAAGATTTTATGAGAAGATTTTCCTTTCCCCATTGAATGGTCTTGGCCCCCTTGTTGAAAACCAATTAGCCATAGATCTATGGGTTTATTTCTGGATTCTCAGTTCTATTCCATTGATCTGTTCAGCTGTCCATCTGTCAGTACTACACTCTTTTGATTACTGTAGCATCACAGTAAATTTTGAAATCAGAAAGTGTGAGTCCTTCAAGTTTGTAGTTCTTTTTCAGAATTGTTTTAGTTTGGGTCTCTAGCATTTCCATATCAATTGTAAGATTCATTTGTCAGTTTTTGGAAAATATCTAGCTAGTATTTAGATACAGGTTGCATTGAATCCATTAGCAAACACAGGCTGTCTTCCCATTTACTTAAGTCTTCTTTAACTTTATTTAACAATGTGTCATAGTTTTCAGCCTACAGGTCTTGCGCATCACTGGTTAAATTTGTTCTTGTTGCTGCTATTGTAATGGGATTGTTTTATTGATTTCGTTTCAAGTTGTTCATTGTTAGTGCATGGAAATACAACTGACTTTTGTATATTGAACTTGTATTCTGTCACCTTGCTGAACTTGTTTACTAGCTTTAATAGGTTTTTTTTTTTTTTTTTTGGTGTTTTTGTATATTCTTTAAGGTTCCCTAGATAAGATCAGGTTACATGACAATGGAGATAGTTTTACTTCTTTCAAACTGCATACATTTTATATAGTTTTATTGCTTACAACTTCTTTGCCCTGGCTAGAATCCCCAGTATGATGTTGAATAGAAGTGGACATCTCTGTCTTCTTCCTAATTGTAGGGGAAAGGTTTCATTCTTTCCTCATTAAGTGTGATGTTAGTGAAGAGGACCTGAATAGACACTTTTCCAAAGACATACAGATGGTTAACAGACATAAAAAGATGCTCAGCATCACTAATCATCAGGGAAATACAAATTAAAACTGCAATGAGATATCATGTCACACCAGTTACAGTGACTAGTATCAAAAAGACAAGATGTAACAAGTGTTGACGGGGATGTGGAGAAAAGAGAAGCCTTGTGCACTGTTGGTGGGAATGTAAATTGATGTAGCCACTATGGAAAACAATATAGAGGGCCCTCAAAAAATTAAAAATAGAAATACCATACAATCCAGTAATTCCACTGCTCAGTATTTATCCAAAGAAGATGAAAAACACTAATTCAAAAAGATACATGCACCACTATGTTTGTTGCAGCATTATTTACAATAGCTGTGACATAGAAGCAACCTAAGTGCCCATCCATAGATGCATGACTGAAAAAAGATATGGTGTATATATACAATGGAATATTAGTCATAAAAAAAGAATGAAATCTTGTCATTTGTGACAACATGGATGGACCTAGAGGGTATCATGCTAAGCGAAATAAGTCAGACAGAGAAAGACAAATGTCACGTGATTTCACTTGCATAGGGAATATAAAAAAGAAAACAAATGAACAAACAAAGAAACAGAAACAGATGTAGACTTATAAATACAGAGAATAAACTGGTGGTTGCTAGAGGGGAGCAGGTAGGGGGATGGACATGACAGGTGAAGGAGATTAATAGGTACAAATTTTCATTTATAAAATCAATAAGTCATGGAGATGAAAAGTATAGCATAGGGAATATAGTCAGTGATATTATAATAACATAGTATGGTGGTAGATGGTAACTATGCTTATGGTGAGTGTTGCAGAATGTATAGAATTGTGAATTCACTATGTTGTACACCTGAAACTAATAAAATATAATGTTAATTATACTTCAGTAATGAAAGAGTATGATGTTAGCTGTGAGTTTTTCAAAGATGCCCTTTATCATATTGAGGAAGTTCCTTTGTATTTCTAGTTTGTTAAGTGTTTTTATCATGAAACGATGTTGGAATTTAGCACTTTTTCTGCATCTATTGATAATGTAGGCTTTGTGCTTTATTCTGTTAATATGGTATATTATTTTTTATTGATTTTGATATGTTAGACTAGCCTTATGTTTCTGGGACAAATCCCACTTGGTTATGGTGAATAACCTTTTCTATTGGATTCAATTTGCTAATATTTTGTTGAGGATTTTTGCATCTATATTCACAAGGGATATTGGTCTGAAGTTTTCTTCTGATGTCTTTGTCTGGTTTAGGTATCAGAGTTTTACTGGTTTCACAGAATGAATTAGGAAGTGTTCACTCTGCTATTTTTAGAAGAGTTTGAGAAAAATTATTGTTAGTACTTCTTTAAAGTTTTTGTAGAAGTTACCAGTCAAGCCATCTATCTGGTCCTGGGCTTTTCTTGTTGGAAGTTTTTAAATTCCTGACTGTCTTAGTCAGTTTGGGCTGCTATAACAAATACTGTAGACTGGGTGGCTTAAACAATGAACATTTATTTGTCACAGTTCTGGAGGCTAGGAAGTCGAAAATCAAGGTGCTAGCTGATTTGGTTTCTGATAAGAGCTGTCTTGCACATGGCTGTATTCTTACTATTAATCTCATATGGCTGAGGGAGAGATAATCTCTTTCATGTCCCTTTTAATAAAGGCACTAATGTCATTCATGTGGGCTCCCCTAAGGCCCCACCTCTTCTTCATACCATCACATTGGGATTGGGGCTTCAATATATGAATTTAGAAGAGACATAAACATTCAGTTCATAGCACTGACTCATTCTCTTTATTTGTTACTAGTCTATTCATGTTTTCTATTTCTTCTTGAGTCACTTTTGATAGCTTGTGTATTTCTGGGAATTAGTGTATTTCATCTGGGTTATCTGATTTTTATCAATTTTTTATACTTTTTGCTTAGAATCTTACTAATTTTTGTTTGGTATTAATTGTGTTTGCTATTATTCTTTTGGTCAGTCTAGCTGAAGTTTGTCAATTTTGTTGATCTTTTCAAAGAATCAACTTTTGGTTTTGTTGATTTTCTCTTTTGTTTTTTTTTTCCTCTCTTTCATTTTTTTCCATTATTCTCTTTTTCTTCTGTTTGATTTAGGTTTTTTTTTCTCCCTAGTTTGTTATGGTAGAAGATTAGAAGAAGAAGATTATTGATTTGAGATATTTTTTCATTTTTAGCATAGGATTTTCTAGGTATAATTTCATTCTGAACATTAATTTCATTTAGAGGGAGGAAACTCTTATGAATGATTAAATTTTGGTATGTTGCATTTATTTTTTTATTTATCTCAAAGTACTTTCTAATTTTCCCTGGAATTTCTTTGACACATTTGTTATGTAGGAGTGTGTTGTTTATTTACACATATTTTGGATTTTTCCAAATTTCCTTCTATTATTTTTTAACTTATTGTGGTCAGAGAACATAGTTTGCATGATTTGAATATTTAAAAATTTGTAGAGACTTGTTTTGTACCTTAACATATGTTCTATCATGGAGAATGTTCTATATGCATTTGAGAAGAATGTATATTCTGCTGTTTTGGGATTGAATATTCTATAGATGATTGTTAAATCTAGTTGGTTTATAGTGCTGTTCAAATATTCTCTTTCCTTGCTGATGCTCTGTCTAGTTGTTCTATAACTGAAACTGAGATATTGAAGTCTCCAACTATTGCTGAATTGTTTATTTCTTCCTTTGATTCTGTCATTTTTTTATATATCCTAAGGTTATGTTGTTAGATATATGTATATTTATAGCTGTTATATTTTCGTGATGGATTAACCTTTTTCTTATTATATCATGTTCTTCTTTGTCTCTAGTAGCAGATTTTGTCTTGAAGTCTATTTGGTCTCATACTTTAGCTGTTCTTTGGTTCCTGTTTGTATGGAATATCTACTTCTATCCTTTTGGTTTCAACCTATTTCTGTCTTTTAATCCAAAGTGAGTCTTGTAGGCAGCATATAGTTTGATCATGTTTTTAAGTCCGTTCTGCCAATCCCTGCTTTTTGGGGGAGCATTTAATCCATTTATATAGTGTGTAATTACCAATAAGGAAGAAATTACTTCTTCCATTTTGCTGTTTATTTTCTGTACATTTTATGTCTTTTTTGTTTCGCATTTCCTCAGTTATTTTCTTCTTTTGTGTTAAAATATTTTATAGGGTGCCATTTTCATTCCTTTGTTGCATATTTCGCTGTATATTTTGAGTTATTTACTTAGTGGTTGCTCTGGAGGTTACAATTAACATTTTAAGTTGTAACAAAATAGTTATTATTCATACCTACTTAATTTCAGCAAAGGCTCTATTCTCCTCTCTCTTACTGCTGTTATTGTCACAAATTGTATCTTTTATACATTGTCCATCAGCATAGACTTATAATCATCACTTCATGCAGGTGTGTATTAAGTAAGGTAGAAAGAAATGAGTTACAAACAGAAATCCATTTATATTGTGTTTTATACTTAGCCATGTAGCACCCTTACTCGTGTTCTATATTTCTTCTCATGGATTCAGGTTACTATTTAGTGTCCCATCACTTCTGCCTGAAGAACTCCTTTTGGCATTTCTTGTAGGACAGCTATGAACCCTCAGTTTTTGTTTGTCTGGAAATGGCTTAGTGTCTTCTTCATTTTTGAAGGACAGGTTTTGATGGATAGAGAATTACTCCTTGCAGCTGTTCTTGTCTTCTTAATTTCAGCACTCTGAATATGTCATCCCATTGCCTGATGGTCTCCATGGTTCCGATGAGATATTAGCCTTTAGTCTTATTGAGGATAACTTATACATGATGAGTTGCTTCTCATTTGCTGCTTTCAAGATTCTGTCTTTGGTTTTTGCTAGTTTGGTTATGGTATGTTTTTAGGTGAGTGAGTTTATCTACTTGAGTTCCTTGCTGAACTCTTACTAGGTTTGTATAATCTTTGAATATTGTAAGTAGACAACCATTCTGTTAGTAAATAATAATAACATCTCTCTCTAATCCTTATTGCTCTTTCTTATTGTTTATCTCTCTTTTTTAATTCCTTGTCTTTACTAGGAATACTTCTAAATAATCAGCATTAAGTGTGCTGCTTGCATCAGGATTTGCAAAGTTCTCTTTATCAGTTGAAACAAGTTGTCTGAGAACATGGGAAACACTTGTTGTTGAATTGTTAGTAAGTTCATTAATTTTGACTTCAATTGAATTTGTTGTCATTTAAAATAACTTATTTCTACATAAACTAGAAATACTATTTTAACAGTAGGTGGTATGCTTGATAACACATAGAAAATTATCATTGCCTTTTCTTTCCCAGCAGGAAGCTATACCCCTATATTAATATTTTCAACACTTGAAGTCATAATGCAGTCAGATTGTAGACTTTTAGCGGCCTTTCTCTGTGCCCCCCATGGCCTTCAAAGTACCTCTCCGTGTCCTTAGAGTTCCATAAAACACTTTGACAACCTGATCTAGAACATACTCCTCTCCTTTCTCATAGAGGGAGATTGGGACTCACCCATAACATATGGAAATTGTAGAGTCATAACTAGAACCAAAGTATGTTAGAACAAGGTGCTTCCCACTAACAGGTGTGAACTGAATACTGCATCTAATTACTAGCAGGTAGTAATCAGTGAATCCTTATCATACTTTTAGTCTTCACAACAACTTTGCAGTCTGGGTATTATTTCTCCCATTTTGCAGGTGATTAAATGAAGAGTTTGAGAAATTAAGTAAGTTACATGTGGTGAATGTGGGTTTGGCGTAGGCTCTACTTGAGATTGTTTTCTCCTGCCTGAGAATTTTAGCTGCCCCTGCCCACCCAGAAACCCACAAACTAAACAAAATTCAAACCACCAGTAGAAATAAAAGTATTGTGCCAGATGGTTAGCACATTATAACAGGTTTGGCCTTGCTATTTGATTGTAAAAAATATAAGTTTGAAATCCTGAGTTTTTGAGTCTTTGGTTAACTAGTGCAAGAAATGAACAGTCAGATAGCTAGTGTGGGAAACATTTTGAGTTTACTTTGTTCTTCCTTTAAATCAGAGGCTACATGCATTTAAAGGGCTCTAGAAGAAAAAACCTGGGGGACCTTAGGGTTCACATGATTGGAAATTAAAGTTCCAGGGAGCAAATTAATTGAATTTTTTTTTCTAGAAAGTGTACATAGTCAGACTCAGCAGACCCAGACATGTTCACTGACGAGACAAGATGGACAGCACTCGACTATACTCATTTTCCTTTGTTAAACTTCTTTGGACTCCATGGAATCTTTGAATTTTTTAGTACTGTAGAGCTATTTAGAGAAAGTGACATCATAATTTCAAGAGAATTAAAATATTTTGACGAGTATGACATGCGTTAACATTTTTTATGATGCTCTTTAGAGGAAAATCCTCAGGAAGTGTCTAAATCATCAGCTGTCTACTCTTTTGGCATGGTGTAGTTGGAAGAAATATGCCATCACAGGCTCTAATTGTGGAGCTGAGTGATGAGTCCCAGAATCTGCACATGTTTCTGGCTTCGTGGGCTGCATCAGGCAATGGCAGATCCACCTGGAGCGGTGATATAAGTTCTCTCCCACAGAACTGCAGACACTGATGGAGGGTTACCCTTTAGGCTGCATACAGGATATCCAGACAGATGCAAGGTTCTCTGTGTGAAATACTAATGTTCTTGTTAACTGAATCAGAATTGATACCAATAATTGGCATGGGGGCTGCATTTATAGCATAAAATTGGTTAAACCAGTTTGTAACTGTTTTTTTTTTTATTTCTGTGAAATATCCACACACAAAACCAAAGAAATGGTGAAATGTAGGACAGCCCTTGAATGTGAGATTCTATTGTGTTGCTGGATGCCAATAAAAGTTGCCCTCTCTGTTGCCTGTTCATGCCCAAGGGTAAGGTCTTACTTGGAATAGCAACTCACTAATTATGCTAGATGGCTCTTAGCTCCATAAAGCATAATGTATATTGTGTTGCTTTTTGGTATTTCTAAAAAAGCTTGATTAGCATATTATCTTAAACCAAGGACTGCCTCTCAGATGCCCGTGGGGCCAGTCCGGTAACTAAGGAGGAAAGTGAGCAGGGGGCAATCAATGCTGCTTCTGCTGATAATGCTGATTCAGCACTTCTGCCAGTTTGACAGAAGCCAGAATTTTGTGCAGTTTTCAATTTTTAGTTTATTGAGGTGTAATTTACATAACATAAAATCAATCATTCTAAAGTGAGCAGTTCACTGGCATTTAGGACATTCACATTGCTGGGCAAGCACCACTTCTATTTAGGCCCAAAACATTTTCATCACTCTGAAAGGAAACTCCATATGTATTAACAGGTGTATCTTCTTTCCCTGTTCCCCAGCCCATGAAAACCACCTGTCTGCTTTCTGTTTCTGTGTACCTACTGTGGACACTTCAGATAATTGGAATCATATACTATGTGGTTTTTAATTTCTCCTTTATTGTTGAATGATAGCTTTATAGGATACACAATTCCTGGTTGACAGCTTTTTTTTTCTCTCTCTCTCTCTTATAACAATTTGAAAATGTTATCCTGGGGCCCCTGGGTGGCTCAGCTGGTTAAGCATCTGACTCTTGATTTCACCTGGGGTCGTGATCTCGTGGTTCATGAGTTGGAGCCCCACCTTGGGCTGTGCACTGACAGCACAGAGCCTGCTTTGGCTTTTCTCTCTCCTCCTTTCTCTGCCCCTTCCCTGCTCATGCTGTCTCTCTCAAAATGAATAAATAAACATTAAAAAATTGTTATCCCATTACCTTCTGGACTGCATGGTTTTTGATGATAAATTAGCTATTAATTTTTTTTTTTTGATGATCATTAGTATGTAAGGAGTCACTTTTCCCTTGCTCTTTTTAAGATTCTTGCTGTCCTTGGCTTTTGACAGTTTGGTTATAATGTATTTCGGTGTGGATTCCCCTGTGTTTATTTTTTGTGGCGTTCACTGAGCTTCTTGAGTGAATAGATCTATACCCTCTATCAAATTGGGACGTTTTTGGCCATTTATTCCGATGTTCCTTATGCTGCTTTATTCCCTGCCTTTCCTTCTGAGATTCCTGTTACGCAGTTGATTTGGTCCTCCTGATGGTATCTCGCAGATTTCTTAGGCTCTGTTCATTTTTCTTAATTCTCTTTGCTTCTCAGAGTAGATATTTTCCATTGTCTTATCTTTATATTTACTGATTCTTTCTTCTGCCTACTCAAATTGAAGCCCTCTGGTGAGTTTTAAAAATTTCAGTTAGTGTACTTTTCAGCCTCCATTTACTTGGCTGCTTTTTTAAAATTTCTATTACTGTCTTCTAATTGTTAACACATCATTCTCCTGGCTTCTCTGGCTCTTTGTCCATATTTTCTTTAAGCCTTTTAGCATATTTAGGACGGTTGATTCAAAGTTTTTATGTGGTAGGTCCAGTGTCTGTTTCCTCAGGGACAGTTTCTGTTAATTTCTGTGAATGGGCTATGCTTTCTTGTTTCTTTATGTGCTTCATAATTCTTTTTTGAAAGCTGGACATTTTGAATATTGCACAGTCGTGGTTTGGGAGGTCCGGTGACTCCTTGGGGCTTGGTGCTTCTTGCTGTCAGCTCTGTTTGTTTAGTGAATATTAAAAATTTATTTTGTGAGGCCTGTTGTATATAATCTCTGCAGGTTCTGTTAAATATTTCTTTAGCTAGTGCTGCCACACAGATTTCCTTGAGTTCCAGGAGGAGAGAGGGAGAGAGGGAGAGAGAGAGAGAGAGAGAGCATCTCTCCTAGTCTTTGCAGAATGCTGTGTGTTGGGGCCCTCCTTAACTACCTAGCCAGGCTATTTCAAACTCTTCCCTAGCCTTCGCTTGCTGGGAAGACCATCCAGAGGTGAAAGATCATTGTCTTCTCATGTCTTTTCTGAGCATGCGACCTGCTGTGAATATACACATGGCTGTCTAACCTTCCCAGTATACATGGGTGGTTTTGAATGCCCAAATTACCCAAAGAAGCTCTCTCCCCAGCTTCTCCTTTTAGGCTTTTGGATCTCTGTTGTATGCTTCAGTGGTAATCACCTGTCCAGGATTGCTGCCAATAGTTTATTTGCCTTACCGTGTTTTTAAGGAGGGCTTGCTGATCTTCTACCCTCAGAGAGTTAGTTCCATGTTAGATGAGCCCCTTGTGCCAGTTTTTCAGACAACCTCCGGACAGGTTAGAACAGACACAGTTTTTTTTGTGAATCATGTCTGCTCTGCTGCTTCTGGAACAAGGGACCCGAGTCCTGCGCTGGGAACATGGGCTGTATCTTTAACCGTTTGCACCATTAAGCTGGAGAGGAGGGTGTCAAAATGCACAGAACTTTCCTTCCATTTTTATGTTACCTTTCTTTTGTTTCAGTGTTCCTTTGGTTGCTGTGAACCTTTTACTGCTTTCCAGAATTCTGACAGAGTTGATTCTATTTTTGCTTGAGTTTTCAATGTTTCTGTGGAGGGATGGGAGCTTGGAGGTGCCTACTGTGCATTTTTGCTGATATCCCAGGCCAGAAGCCAGAAATATTTAGTTATTGGCAACAAAGCATGTTGTGGCCTTGCAGAGGAGGTTTAGGATTATAGCTTTAAGGCCTTAAACAGGCTAAGTGCTCAATGAAACCCAACAAGAAATAGAACAATAGAAATTCTGACTCACAGCTTTATGGTTTCTCCCCCTGCTATGACCCTTAGCTTCTTTTGTAACTTTTGGTGTAAGGATGCATTCTTTTAAAAGGATTTTTCTTTCATATTGTAAGCAATAGATACTTTGTTACATCATTTCATATTTCATTCAGTGAAGAATTTATTCACGTGAGCCATATGTGTAAGCTGTGGCAGGCCCCTGGGAAGCAATACATTTATAAATCAGTGGGGCAGCATATTAGGGGAGTCTTTCTTTTCTTTTCTTAATCAATTAAAAAAATTATTATTTAAGTATGGTTAAGATACAGTGTTATATTAGTTTCATCAGAGTGATTCAATAATTGTATATATCACTCTGTGCTCACCACAGTGATTCTAGTCATTGTGCAATGTCATTACAATATTATTGACTGTATTCCCTACGCTGGATTTTTCATCTCTCCATGACTTATTTATTCTATAACTGCAAGTTTGCACCTCTTAATCCCCTTCACCTATTTCACCCATCCCCTTAATCCACCTACTCTCTGGAAACCACCAGTTTATTCTCTGTATTTAAAAGTCTGTTTGTTTGTTCTTTTGTAGATTTTACATATAAGTGAAATCACACAGTATTTGCCTTTCTCTGAGTTAGTGGTGTTTCTTTTAGCATGACCACTTACAAACCTAGATTTGTTTGCACATATGGTAAGCCTTTTTCTTAGCAAAAGATAAGCAAATAAACATTGTGGGTATGTGTGTCTGATAGACAAATGATTATTTTCTGTTGGCTGTATCTGTATTTGTTATAGTATATGTTTATACTGTTAATAGCTTGTGGTTTGATACTTAAAACGCATAAAATTTTAACCTTCATGCAAGAATGCTCCCGGGCCTCCTGAGCCTGTACTGTTGGTGCTGTGATCAGAGATGTGTTCTGAAGCCAAAATAGACTCCGACAAATATAGTCAGCTAATCTTTGGAGCCCTGGGCTGCCTTCTGAACAATTTTGGTTGCTCACGTGACGATCTTGAAAGGGGTCCCCACCCCCACAGGTAATCCATGTACACCGGTAGATGTTGTGAACAGGGAGGGCCATGGGGTAGCTTTCCATTTTAACTAAACATTTGTATTACTAGGTGTGAACAACTCAAGTTGTTCTAGTTTGTGAAGGAGCATTCTTGCTGTCAGCCTTCACTGTGGCACATTAATAGATTAAAAAAATCTTGAAAACATTTTATCTGTTTCTTCTGAGCATTGGCATCCTGGGAGAGCCCTGGCTGTTCCCCTCCAGTTTGTGTAGTGTGTGTACCTGTCTATGCCTGTGAGTCCTGCAGGAACTCTAGGACCATCAAGTACCTAATTGGCAGTGAAGTAATCATAGCATGAATGCTTTAAAGGAGGAATCACAGATTTTATAAAAGCTGAAACTTAGGATCTAGCCAGATCTAAAATTTCCAATGAATTCATAAAACCACTTGCTTTATAATTACTTGAAAAGTAGATAATGATCAGCAGTCCCAGCACATTATTTTGTGGATATTGATAAACTTACTCTAAAGCATAGATGGAGAGGCAAAAGACCTGGAGTAGCCAATGTAATAACAAAGGAGAACAATCAAGTTGGAGGACCGATGCTGCCTGACTTCAGGACGTATATAAAGCCCTAGGAGTCAAGATGTTGGGGTAGAGGCAGAATAATATACTAATATATTGATGGAATAGAATAGAAGTCCAAGAAACAGACTCATGCAAATGTAGTCAGCTGATCTTTGACACTGGAACAAAGCCAGTTCAGTGGAGAAAGGATAGTGTTTTCAACAAATGGGGCTGGAACAAGTGGATATCCACTTGCAAAAACTCTTTGTGAAAATAAACTAAAAATGGATTATGGACCTAAATGTAATGTAAGATGTAAAGTTATAAAATTTGCAGTAGGTCACGTAGGAGAAATCCTAAATGACTTTGGGTTTGGCTATGACCCTAAACACAACACCAAAGGCGTGATCCGTGAGAGAATTGACTTCATTAAAATAAAAAACTTCTGCTCTGCAGGAGATGCTGTCCAGAATATGAGAAGACAAGGGGCACCTGGGTGGCTCAATTGGTTAAGCGTCCGACTTCGGCTCAGGTCACAATCTCATCATGGTTGGTGGGTTCGAGCCCTGAGTTGGGCTCTGTGCTGACAGCTCACAGCCTGGAGCCTGCTTCAGATTCTATGTCTCCCCTTCTCTCTGCCCCTCCCATGTTCATGCTCTGTCTCTCTCTGTCTCTCAAAAATAAATAAACATAGGGGCACCTGGGTGGCTTAGTCGGTTAAGCATCTGACTTCAGCTCAGGTCATGATCTCTCAGTCCGTGAGTTGAAGGCCCATGTTGGGCTCTGTGTTGACAGCTCAGACCTGAAACCTGCTTCGGATTCTGTGTCTCCCTCTCTCTCTGCCCCTCCCCCACTCACACTCTGTCTCTCTCTGCCTCTCAAAAATAAAGAAATGTGATAAAAATTTTTTTTTTAAAGAATATGGGAAGACAAGCCACAGACGGAAAAATATTTGCAAAAGTCATATCTGATAAAGGACTGTTATGCAAAATATTCAAAGAACTGTTAACACTAAGAAAATGAACAACCTGATTAAAAAATGGGCAAACTATCTGCACCGACACCTTGCCAAGAAAGACATACGGATGGCAAGTAAGAACATGAAAAATGTTTCCACATCATATGTTGTTAAGGAATTTTGCATGAAGACAACGGTGATGTGCTATTACACACCTATCAGAATGGTCCAAATCCAAAATACCAACACCATCAGAGGCTGACAAGGATGTGGAGTAGCAGGAACACTCATTCGTTGCTGGTGGGAATGCAAGATAGGAGAGCCTGTCTAGAAGACAGATTGGCAGTATCTTACAAAACCTAACGTTCTCTTACCACATGATCCAGCAGCCATGTGTCTTGGCATTACCCACATGAGCCAGAAACTTTTGTCCACACAAAAACCTGTACACGAATGTTCTTGACAGCTTTACTCATAATTACCAAAACCTGGAAGCAACCAAGATGCCCTCCAGTAGGTGAATGGGTAAACAACTTAGGCACCTCCAGGCAGTGGAATATTTTCCATCACTAGAAAGAAATAAGCTATCAAGGCAAGAAAAGACTTAGAACTTTAAGTGTAGGGCGCCTGGGTGGCTCAGTTGGTGAAGCATCTGACTTTGGCTCAGGTCATGATCTTGCTGTTTGTGAGTTCGAACCCTGTGTCGGGCTCTGTGCTGACAGCTCAGAACCTGGAGCTTGCTTTGGGTTCTGTGTCTCCCTTCCCTGCTCACTCTCTGTGTCTCTGACTCTCAAAAATAAATGTTAAAAAAAAATTAAAAATAAAGAATTTTAAGTGTGTATTACTAAATGGTAGAAGGCAACCTGAAAAGTTACATACTGTATGATTCCAAAAAAAAGGAAAACTGTAGAGACAATAAAAAACATTGGTGGTTGCCAGGGATTTGGAGGGAAGGAGGGATGAATAGGTGCAGTACAGGGGGCTTTTAGCAAAGGGAAACTACTCTGTATGATACCATAATGGTGGATACATGTCAGTAATTTGTTGAAACCCATGGAATGTAGAACACCAAGGGAGAACCCAAATGTGGACTGTGGTCTTTGAGTGATCCTGATGTGTTGATGCAGGTTCATGCATTGTAACAATGTTTTATTCTGGTGGGGGCATCAGTGATGGGGAAACCAAGTGCATGTGTGTCTGTGGGGAATATGTGGGAACTGTACTTTTTGCTTGATTTTTGTTGTGAACCCAAACTGCTGTAAATAACAAGAATCCACTAATGAAATAGAATTTAACTTAAAATTTTTTTTAAACATTTTTATTTATTTTTGAGAGACAGAGACATAGTGTGAGTGGAGGATGAGCAGAGAGAGAGGGAGACACACAATCTGAAACAGGCTCTGAGCTATCAGCCCAGAGTCTGACACAGGGCTCCAACCCATCAACCATGAGATCATGACCTGAGCTGAAATCAGATGCTTAACCGACTGAGCCACCCACACGTCCCTGAAATAAAATTTTAAAATGCAACGTTTGGGGGTGCCTGGTTGGCTCAGTCGGTTAAGTGACTGACTCTTGATGTTGGCTCAGGTCATGATCTCACGGTTCACAGGATGGAGCCTTGCCCCATGTTGGGCTCTGTGCTACTGGCATAGAGTCTGTTTGGGATTCTCTCTCACTCCTCTCTCTGCTCCTCCCCTGCTCTCTCTCTCTCTCTCTCTCTCAAAATAAATAAATAAACTTAAAAAAAATGCAGTGTTCAGCAGTATTTGGGGCCAGAGGTGGAACCTGCCCATTCATCAAGTCAGAGGAGCAGTGGAGCACTCCTAACAAGGAAAGTGTCTGGGCCCAACTCTGTGATTCATAAAGGAAGATTAAGGTGCTGCTTGTTTATTTACGGGCTTCTCCTTGCCATCAGCCCTGTGTGTGCTGAACCAGGATATGTTAGGCCTGTAATTTAATATTTTTAATCTTTATGCCCTGTAAGTGTTTACTTCGCAATTTTCATTAGATCCTAAGGAGGTATGGTGGAATTGCAGAATGGGTTCACACTAAGCTCAGATGTGGAGGGGGCCTGTCAGTTCCTGATTTCTTTGTATAACTGGTTCTTTGTATAACTGGTCTGTTTTATGTATGAATCTCCCATCTACTTGAAAGTCAGAGTGTATTAACCATGTGATTTAATATTTTTAATCTTTATGCCGTATCAGTGTTTTAAAATTAATTAATTTCTGTTTAATTCAAACAGATTCTTTAGGCCCTTCCTTATCACTTGAAGTGTGGCCCATAGCTGGGAGTGTGTGCATTTCGTGGGAACCTGCCGGAAATGCAGGACCTCAGGTCCCACCCCAGATGAATCAGGACTTGCGTTTTAACCATGTCCCCAGGGGATTCCTATGCACTGTTCAGTTTTGAAAAGCACCCCAGAGGCACTGCTGGGCACCTCCCAGTTCTCAGCCTTCTGCCTCCCTGCAGGCTCCTTTCTGGGGTGGCAGCAGGTTGTAGGGAGGCTGTGGCTCTATTACCTCCTGGAGGTGAGGAGCAGGGATCCGGGTGCAGAGTTCTTCGGTGCTCTGGGATCCCAAGGCAGCATCCCTTCTCCACCTGCTTGCTGCTGTCCTGCTGTCCATGGCTCAAGTTAGGCTGGAACAGAGTGTCCTCTGGTTCCTGTGACTGGGTATAGTCTGCCCTCCCCCTTCCCCACCTGACTCAGTTCCCCCTGATTCCTCATGGAACCCCTGAGCATTCGACATGTTCCCATCATACCTTTAGGGTCACTTCATCTTGCCATTTTGGGGCCAGGCTCTATGTTTCCCTTCTGAGCTCCCCAGCCACCACCCTAGCCACCCCCCTTCCCTCTACCATGGCTGTGGGATTTTCTGGGTCCTACTTACCCTTCTTGGGAAGTTAGAGTGGCCTGGGAAATGGAACATTTAGTGCCGCCTCCTGCCTTGCAGGTTTGCTCTCACATGTCCAGTCCAGGTTGGTGTAGCTCTGCCCTCAAGCCCCTTCCTTCCTGGACACTCATCCCCTCTGCTGGGATATGGGAGACTGGGAACCAATTCTTTTTCTCTAAGTCTTCCCTAACTCTCTGCACACCCTCCTCCATCCACCAAATCCCCTTCTGTGCCTCATGTCCTCCTCTGACTGTAAATCATCAAGCCTTGCAGTCTCCCTGCCCCAGCCAAGGAGCTGGCCACTCTGAGAGGAAAGAGCACTGTGAGTAGGGGTCTCAATGTTCTCCTTAGGGCTGGACACCCAGCTACTTCTTGGTGTGTTTATGTGTTTCCCTTTTTATTGTAGTGAATGTTTTTGTGTATACATTTTTGGATACTTGTCTGGTTATCTCCTTGGGATGAGTGCTTAAAAGTGAATTGTAGGTGGTGCAAATTGAGATATGTGCTGTATGTGTAAAACACCCGTCACATTTCACAGACATGGTATACATAAAAGAATGTATGCACAACATTCTCATTAATAATTTTTTATATTTTTAACATGTTGAAATGATAATAATCTTGGTGCATTGGTTTGGAAAAATATGTTATTAATTCCTTTTTATTTTTTTAATGTGGCTATTAAATTTTAAATTCTACCCAAGGCTCGGATTATGTTTCTATTGGGCAGTGCTGCCTGGAGGCAAGTGGAATGTGATCCACAGAGGAGTAATTGTCCAGGGGAGTAGAAGCAATGTTTAAAACAGGTCATACCTTTCAGCCACCTAAGGTCTACATGGTCCATTCTTCTGGATATGTACCTTAAGAATGCCTGGAAGTAGAATTAGTGGGTCATATGGTAATTCCATTTTTTATTTTTTAAGGAGCCTCCATACTGTTTTCCACAAATAAAATGAAAGCACTAATTTGAAAGGATATATGCACCTGTATGTTTATTGCAGTGTTATTGGCAATAGCCAAAGTGTGGAAGAAACCCAAGTGTCTATTCATAGATGCATGGATAAAGACACACACACACACACACACACACACACACACACACACACACACAGAGGAATATTCCTCAGCCATAAAAAGAATGAGATCTTGCCATTTGTAATGGCATGGATAGATCTAGAGGATATAATGCTAAGTGAAGTGAGTCAGTCAGTCAGAGAAAGACAAATACCATATGATTTCACTCAGATGTGGAATTTAAGAAACAAATGAACAAAAAAAAGAGGCTAACAAAAACAGACTCTTAAATACAGAGAACAAACTGATGGTTGGCAGAGGGGAGGTAGGTGAGGGATGGGTAAAACAAAGGAGATTGAGTGCCCTTATCCTGATGCATACTGAGTAATGTACGGGAGTGTTGAATCACTATATTGTACAACTGAAATAAACACTATGTTGATTATGCTTAAATTAAAAAAAGGAAAAAAGGAAAAAAAAAGAAAAAATAGAATGCCCTTAAGTGCATTCACCTCCTCCCCAAGAGGTTGGTACCTGGAGGCTTGCCCAGCTCAGGGTCTGGGCATGATTCGCAGGTACCTTGGTCCAGTGAGCCAGGAGATCTCCCTAGACCACTGTTCCCCACTATGTCTGAGGTGGGGCTGCAGCTCTTTGACCCCCACATCCTGTGGTCCAGGGGCCAGAAATTGGCAGATGCTGGCCAGGCTTGGTGTTTCTCTGGTGCTAAAATTCTCTGAAACATGTCATAGGCTTTAGCGTGTATCCATACTGCGAGTTGTAAGGGCAAATAGCCAAAGCCAGAATTCTGGTGTCTTTGTCTCCTAGCAACAGATTCTCTCCCCAGCACCCCCCCCCCTTTTGAACTTTTTGTTGAAGTCTAACATACATGCAGAGAATTGTACAAATTGTTGAGTGCACAGCTCAATGTGTGTGTAGTGTGGTTTTTTAAATTTAATTTAATTAAAAAATTCTTTTACGAAATGAGCATCTCTGTGTAAGCAGCACCCAGATCAAGACGCAGAACCTCTCCTGTGCCCCAAGAACCCGTTGGGCTCCCTTCCAATTGCTCGCCTCCCCAAGGTTACTCTAATTCTGTATTTTAGCATTGCATGTCAATATTGCTTATTATTTGAACTTCATGTAAGTGCAGTCATACCTTAAGTATTGTTTAGCGTCTGATTGCTGAGTGTAGTTGTGGTTCATTTGTATTCACTGCTGTGGCATGCTCTAGAGGAGGAATATGTCATATTTATTTATCAGTTTGGCTGTTGATGTGCATTTGGGTGGTTTCTCATTTGGGCTAGTGGGGTCAGGTCTGCCAGGTGCATTCTTGTACGTGGCCTTTGGTGAATACATGCTCCATTCGGACGGGTGTGGGTAAGCGAAGGGTTGCTGGGCACAGGGCAGGCATATGTTCAACTCTGGTAGTTACTCCAGCTTTCCAGGATGTTGTCCTGGTGTCCACTCCCTCCAGCAGTGTGCGAGACTTCTGCTTGCTCCTTGCTGGCATTTCTTGGCATTTCTTGGCCCTCATTTTGGTGACCCTTGCATGGCTTCTGCCCCAGAGAGGAATGAGACACTCACCCGTCCCTTGCCTCCCCTCCCCTCCCCCACCCCTGTCCCTACCCCCACCCCCAGGTGGCATTTCTGTTCCATCTTTGCCATAAATGTCTCCACTCAGGCAAGGGGCCAAGTAACAGGGTTTGCTTGGGAGGGGCTTCAGGCATCCTGTTCCTCCTTGTGGCCCAAACTCTGGGTCCCCTTCACTGCCACGGTTTGTGCTAATTTTAGATTGGTGTGAGAAGTCAGATTATCCACTTTTGGAAATTTAAGATTGCTAGATTCTGAAGCACATTGGATTTCAGGCTACAGGCTGAATGGGCTTTTCTCAGTGAAGCTCTTTTCTCTACTTTCTCTTCATTCTGATGGTGCAGTTTCATCCTGAAATACTTTGAGGGTCACAGAATATAGCCCATGAAGGCCAGCACACAGAATTTACCCTACATGTGTCCAAATGTTGCAGCCTTCTTAGTTCATGGGTGAGCCCCAGAATAAAACAGGGGACCAAGCAATAGTGGTTGTGCCTCTGACTTCCCAGCTCTGAGGAGAGAGATTCTCTCTGCTCTCCACCCCATCCTGACCACCCAGGCTAGAGACACAGGCGTGGAACCTGGACAGGACCCAGGCACTGCTCCACTGTGCAGAAGCATTGCTGTTGGGATGCATGGATCCCTCCCACTCTTTCCATCCTCACGTCACTTTGCTTGAGATTGGAAGTCCAGAAAAAGCCCCTGTGACCAGACTTGGGTCACAGGTCTGTGCCTTGACCATTGAGTGCTGTGGGGGGGATGATATACCAGCCCTCAGGACTACCAGACCCAGTATACACACAGACTGCAGCGAGCAGGGAGAGGTAAACACAGGAAGGGGCAGTAATGTGTTGCAAATGGCAAATCTAGGGAAATAAAAATAATCAAGGTGACAGAAGGAAGACAAATCCATATAGATGTCCCTACAGTTAATGGTTTAAAGTCCTCTATTAAAATAGATGTGGTCAGAGAATAAAACTCAGCTGTGAGTTTCTAAAATGTCACATGGGTAAACCAAGAAAGGTTAAAAATAGTGGGCAAAGATACACAAGACAGGTACAGATGAAAGGAAGTGATATTAAATCAAAGCAAAAGGCATCAAAAAGAATGAGTAAGGTTGTTTTATAGTCACAAAAGGTAGATTGCACAGTGGAATTGAAATTGTTCTGATCCTTTACAAAAAAAATATACCCTCAAAATACATAAAATAAAAATTATTAAAAATGCAGTGAGAAATTGACAGAATTATAGTCTGTAAGTTTCTGATTTCTTTGACAGATAAGATAAAATGAGTAAAGATATGAAACAATTTAATAATATAAAAGAACAATTTAGTAGCTCTGCCCAATATTCTGTTCTTCTAGAAGAAACTACCCATTTATTTCAAATATTGATGAACCATTTAAAAAGTTGATTATATTCTGGATCTCAAGGAAAAACATCAGCTTATCCAAAACAGGAATTATATATCTATGACCACCAGGTTATAATTTAGAATTTAATAAAGAAGATAGATAAGATAGCTGGTTGTCATTTTTTAAAAGGCAAACAAATAAAAATGAATAGTAAACACAGCCACTAGGCCCATAACCTTTCATTCAAAGGGGAAATCAAAAATGAAATGTCAGACCCTTTTAAAAAAGCCCAAATAGTACATCATTTATATAAAGTTTTAAGATACACAAAACTATCATTTTAGGGAGGCTTCATTTGCATTGTAAGTATAAAGTGCATAGAAATGACACCAAATACTGAATGAAAATTAAAAATAACAGCAATACTCTCAATCAAACTTCTGTACATGTTCTTACAGAAAAATTTATAGTTTCAGTGCTTTTATTGTTAAACAAGAAAAAAAATTTTTAAATTGAACTGAACGCATAGGGGCACTTGTACCCCAATGTTTATAGCAGCACTTTGAATAATAGCCAAATGATGGGAAGAGCGTAAATGTCCATCAACTGATGAATGGATAAAGAAATTGTGGTTTATATACACAATGGAATACTATGTGGCAATGAGAAAGAATGAAATCTGGCCTTTTGTAGCAACATGGATGGAGCTGGAGAGTGTTATGCTAAGTGAAATAAGTCATACAGAGAAAGACAGATACCATATGTTTTAACTCTTATGTGGATCCTGAGAAACTTAACAGAAGACCATGGGGAGGGGAAGGAAGAAAAAGTTAGGGAGGGAGCCAAACCATAAGAGACTCTTAAAAACTGAGAATAAACTGAGGGTTGATGGGGGGTGGTGGGAGGGAGGGGAAGGTGGGTGATGGGCATTGAGGAGGGCACCTGTTGGGATGAGCACTGGTGTTGTATGGAAACCAACTTGATGATAAATTTCATATTAAAAAAAATTGAACTGAACACACCACTTGAATAGAGTAGAAACAAACCCCACAATAATCCACATCCAAGTAAAAATAGGAGGAGGGAATAAAGATAAAATTGGAGATGAAAAATTGGGAAACAGAAAAATAGTAGAATTGATGGATAAACCTAAGAGTTCATTCTTGGAAAAGCCCAATAAGATTTTTTAAAAAATTGTGTGATAAGAATAATCTTCCAAAAGAAGAAAAACAAAGAAAATATATTGAACAAAATGAGCATGTAATGCAGAGATAAGCATTTAAATGTAATAAGTGTGTGTGTGACTCTGATATACTTGAAAACTTTATTGAAATAAATGTTCTTTGAGGAAAAGATACCATCACATTTTCTCAAGAAGAATCAAAACCCCAAATGGGCTAGTGTCCAAGGAAGAAATAGAAAAACAACATTCAAGGACATTTTTATAAAGGAACAGGAATGAAAGATGTTTCCAGCTAGCTATTAAAACGTTATTACTGGTTCAATAAAATTAAATGCAAACAGAAAGCTCAGAAAAAAGTTTGCCTGTGGTAGGAAATGTATTAAAATATTTGGACTTTATTTTTATTTTTATTTTTTAGAGCGAGATCATGGGTGGAGAGGGGCAAGGGGGAGAGAGAATCTTAAGCAGGCTCGAACGTGGGGATTGATCCCACGACCCTAGGGCTGACCTGAGCTGAAATCAAGGGTCAGACACTCAACCCACTGAGCCACCCAGGTGCCCCAATGTATTAAAATATTTAACGTGTTGAATCTAACAAATCAATATGAGAAAAAAGTCCAGTAGAAAATCAGTAAAAAAATAATGAATGAAAAGCATATAAATGGCCAGTCAATATAAGATGCATGATTGGAGCCCTGATAAACCTCACTAGTAATTAAATCAGTAAGATTGATGATAACATGGTGCTTTTTGGTTTTGCAGGCAGCCTGGACTTTGGAGTTTGGTACTCAGGCTCATGGCCTCCCTGGCAGTCTTTAGCATGTGATTTGGGGCATGATGCTTTAATTTCCCAAGCCTCAGTTTTCTTACCTCACAAGTGGGTATTATAGAGCGTGTGACTCTTGATCTCGTGGTCCTGAGTTGTAGCCCCATGCATTGAGCATAGAGATTATTTAAAACAAAAACAAAAAACAAAAACCACAATAAAGTAGGCATAATAATTCCTGAGTCTTTGGATTGTTTAAAGGTTAATAAATAGGATAATTTATGCAAAACTTTTTACTATTACTATGTCTAGACCGTGATAAGCAGTTAATAAATAGTTGTTGTTATTACTGGTATGTTATGTCAATAAATAAAAAAAAAGATTTAAAGAATGGTAAAACCCATTGTTGGTGAAGATATGAAGAAACGGGCCCTTATACACTGCCCCCTTGCCCTGAACATGCTCTCAGAGATCAGGGCCAATGTCTGGCCTGTTTATTGTCACATCCCCAGCACCTGGCACAGCACCTGGCTTGTCACAGGTAGTGTTTTTTTTCTGAATGAGTTGCACTGAATGCTGGCAAGTATTTGAGGGCTGTTGGCAGTATGATCCCAAAGCCTTAAAAACGTGTGTATTTGACTCAGCAGTTCCATTTTTTTGAAATTTATCTCGAGAGAATGGCCCATCATTAATGCAAAAATATGCATATAACAGCAATATAAATGAGAACATAAATGTCCTCCTCAAGGGGATTAGCTAAGTCAGTGTTCTCACAGAGGATGCTGTTAGCATTTTGGGCAGCTGTGCACACAAGAGCCACACATGCCTGGGCCCATCCCCATCAGTACCAGTAACACTCCCCAGTCCTGTAACAACCCACTGACAACTGAAGGATTCTCTTTACCTATGCTGTGAAATCACATATGGTCATTACATATTATTTTGTAAAAGCATATTTGTTGATGTGAAAAATGTTTATGACATATCAAAGAAGAATGAACAATTCATAAAAGTTCACAAAAGAGTATGTACAGAATGACCCCCTTTTTGGTTCATGCACATTTATGTAGATGCATGTCTCTAAGAATGTGTGTACATCAAGAAATTAATAGTGCAGTCTGGCACTCATGTGACGATGGTTTGTTTTTCTTCCTGGTGTTTTCTGTATTTTCTACAGTGAACATGCCTTAAGGCTTGCTCCACAGCATACAGGAAGGGTACGAAGCAGCAAAGTGCCCCAGAAAGGAGCTGATATCACATAGCACTCTTGGCCTTGAAGACACAGAGGGAGGTGATAAGACAGCAGGCTGAGATAGCTATGCTGAACCCCAGGTGGCTGGACCTGAGTGGGCTTCTGGGCTGGTTCCTGATAGAATGGGGGCTGCCTGACCTCTGGGGGAGGCTGCGAGCAGCCAAGTTCAGGGTGGGCCTGCAGAAGGACAGGCCTGAGGAAGGGCAGGAGGCAGACCATGTGAGAAGCATGCTCCCCGTGGCTTCTGGTGAAAACATCCAAGGCCTGGAATCTGGCTGGGGAATTGGAGAGTGGACAGGGGCAGAGGTAAGGGAATAGGGACACATGTCCGGCAGACCCGCCTGGATGGCTGTCGTGGCTAAGCCACGAGGACAGACATGCCTTTCCTCTTTGTAGACCCCGTGCTGACTTCCTTGGTGCCTGGGGACAGTAGGCACTCAGTACCTGTTTAGTGAATGAAGGTTCTAATGTCATTTTCTTCTTGTGTTTTTTTACTTCAGAGAGCCTTCTGAAAATGAGGAAGGGTTATTTAACTGCTCCCCTACAATTCCTAACAGATGTGAATATAGACTTTTTCCTTTTAGGGGATGGTGGGGTAGTGGGAGGTGAGCTTTACAGTGGTTCCTGAAACTGTAAGCATATACTATCATACACAAAATGCTTTTCAAAATATTAACCCCTTATGTAAATAACCAGTTTCATTTTACTTTTATTTTTTAAAACATTTATTTATTTATTTTGAGGAGAGAGAGACAGCATGAGCAGGGGAGGGGCAGAGAGAGAGGGAGAGAGAATCCCAAGCAGGCTCCATGCTGTCAGTGCAGAACCCGACACAAGGCTCTAACTCACAAATGGTGAGATTGTGACCTGAGCTGAAGTCAGGAGTCAGATGCTCAACCAACTGAGCCACCCAGGCACCCCCAGTTTCATTTTAAAACAACATTATTTTAGGATAAAAAGAATTGCAGATTTTAGCTGTAAAAATTACAGAGCCAGAGTTTTATCTGTAACAGTATAATTTGCTGTCTAAAATTTTTATGTAAGTATTATGTCTCTAGATTTCAGTCATCCCTTGACATTTTATAAATTTGTTTTCATTTACAGATCTGTCCCATTTTCCCTGAATAGGATTATTTTGTCTGCGAGTATTTCTTAATGGGCTATTATCTCATGGATGGATATTAATGTGAACAGGAGACAGATGCCCACTGTTGGTCAGGAACATCACTGAGAAGTGAAATAGAACACCTGTTACCATGGGTCAGTCCGGCTTTCTGTTGGATCTGGTTTTCCTGGAGCCTGGAAGACATGCCAGTAGAAGTTAGATGGTTGGCTAGGGTGGGTGGAAAGTAGGAGAAGGCATCCAGAGTGCTAATGAGTCTCTCAGAACTCCCATTCTGTTCTGTGATGGCTTCATTCCCCTCCTCTGGGGGACAGTGTGGACCCTTCAAAGAAGCCGCCTTCTCTTCATCTTCTCTCTGTTTGAACATCTAGGGCTGCATCTTGCCTTGGAGTCCCCTCTCTTTGCCCTGGCTGTGCCTTCTGTTGGCCTTAGTGAGAGTCAGCTTCAGACCTCCTTAAAGTTAATCGTGCTCTACAGAGCCTGGAGTGGATGGGCCCTCCACATCCTGGTCTGAGTTTGTGACTGCAGGTGGTTGCCAAGGGAGCCAGGTGGAGTGTGGCACGTTTTCCAGCAGCCCTGTGACCCCAGCCCTGCATGGGAGAGCCATTGTGGGGGGCACTTTACTGCTCAGCTCAGTGGTAATAACAGCAATATATAGAGCTTGCCTGCTGTGAGCCTGGTGCTGGCCTAACATTCTTATCAGTCCCCAGCACAGTCCTTGGAAGCAGTAATTATTATCAGCATCATGCATGTGAGCACTGGAAGCACAGGCTGGCCCCCAGACCACACTTGTTGCTTTCACACCCACCCTGCCTCTCTGTGAAATGCTGCATGTGTGTTGGCATATTTTGGCATGAATCTGTGCTCTTTATGGAGGGTCAGATTCTATTCTGGTTTGTATAATTTAGGACTTACAGGATTCTCTAGGATAATAACAGGGAGATGCTTCTATAATGGGAAAACGGGTTTCCTTCCAAAGTAAAATGAGGAAAAATCAGCATGTAATGAATGGGACCAGGTGTCTACAGATATCATCCTCCTGAGAGATGACTTTGAACTCTGTGGTCAAGGAGGTTTAGGGACACCCAAGTCCACATTTGGTACCACTACGTGTAGATTGTCGGGGTGGGAATGGCCAAAAAGATTGGACCTAACTATGAAGCTGAAATGTAACCGTTTGTGTTTTGTTTGAGAAAAAGTTTGCACTTACTGAAAGACTCATCTCTGTGGACTGTTTCTGCTGCCCTGGCCCAGGAGGGTTGCCCCTGCCGGCTGGACGTAGCCTTTCTGGATGACAGAAGTGATGGCACTTGCCAGGCCAGAGCTGGCAGCATTAGGAAAGCCTGGTTTGTCCTGGTGCTCAGTCCTGTGCTTTCCAGGCAGCCTCCTGGCTACCTTTCAATGTGCCTTTTCCTGTAGGGCCACGTGGGAGGTTCTCCTCGTCTGGTAACCAGCTAGTTGGCTGGCATACTGGCTGATAGATCAGCCCCTTGTGGAATTTTGAAGGAAGACCCAGCAGGAAGTGGTGACTGGATGGGAAGGGACAGCTTGGGGACTAGGTGACATCCCGTCCCTTCCACAAGGGGGATGTCCTGGTTAGTTAGTGGGCAGAAGCCAGGTTACAAGGAAGGAATGGATGAATTACAGGGAGATGGAGAATACTGATGGTGGCCATGGCCTGCTGCCCACACTCGGGTGGTCAAGTTTGGTGCTGACTTTTTTTCAAGGGTGGTGCCCACCAAAGGTGGTGGTCTCAGGTGTGGTGGACCTAGACCTGTAGGCTGGGCCATCTGTCTCTGGTCACAGGCAACACTTGCAGTTAGGCATTTTCCCAAAGCTCCTGGCCACTAAGGTCGCAACCATCTATGGGCTCCTGAGGGGTGGGAGCCCTGGAGGACAAGGACCATGGCTGGCTTTAGCACTGGTGGCCATGCACAGCCAGCCCTTTCCATCTGAGATATATTTCAGGGATGGGAGTGGGAGCCTCAACCACATACAACCCTGGTTTTGCTGCTTGAGAACTCTGATGACCATGACACAAGGATCCAACATTGAGGGAAACAGTTATAGATGGTTTTTCTTTGCCAGCTTCCTGGAATCTTTAGTAACTTCCTTCTCTACCCACCAGTTCTGAGCTTAGTGATTTGGACTTTCCCTGAAAGTTTCAGTGAAGTGAACACTGGTCTTTACATGATGTGGGCCTTTGCTGCGATTTCTTTAACAGCTGGAGTATGCCCCTAATTAGGGCGGATGGGAGAGAAGTGAGTTTTCATGGACCGCAGCGTTTTTCTTTAAGGTCCTAATGATGCCCAGGCTCCAGGTGGGTGTTTAAAGTTTGTCAGTACTGTCCGGACGCCTGGCTGGCTCAGTTGGTTGTCTGACTCTTGATTTTGGCTCAGGTCATGATCTCATGGTTCATGAGTTCGAGCCCCATGTGGAGCCCCACTGACAGTACAGAGCCTGCTTGGGATTCTCTGTCTCCCTATCTCTCTGCCACTCTCCCACTCATGATCTATCTCTCTCACTGTCTCTGTCTCTGTGTGTGTCTCAAAAATAAATAAACATTAAAAAAAAAAAGGTTGTCAGTACTGTCAACCAGGAGACCCAGCCTTGACATGGGAACCCTGTGTTTGGTCCTGACCATCCTATGTGCTGGGTGGTCTTGAGCCAGGTGTAGAAGCCCTTGGACCTCAGGTTTCTCATCCATTTGTTAGATGAGGGTGTTGATGAAGGCAGTAACACCCCTCTCGAGGTCTGGGGCCCTTTTCAGAAGCGGATGGAAGCTGTGAGCCCATCACAGATGGGCTCACAGTTCTTAGGGCTTCTGGGAGCCTGTCGGGCCCTCCTGGTCTTGAGATTGTCAGATTGTCATGAATGAATGCTGGAACACCAGCACGCACCCAGGGAGACGAGAGCTGGGGGCTCAGCTGACGCCCTGAGGTCAATCTGCTGTGAGCCTGAGATGGGTACTTACATTTCCTGCTCTCAACTGAAGCCAACCTGTGCTTCCTTGCCGAATCAGACATAGCATCAATCAGTATAGTAGACTTTCTGACAATTATTATTTTTATTTTTAACATGTATTTTCCTGTTCACCCTGAACACAGAAGGATAGCTTTTGGTTCATAAAACCAAACCCGCAGGTGTTCATCTGCCACTCCCAGATGTGTTTTATTTAGCTCATGCAGTGTTTAAAAATGTTTAATTACTTCCTAATACTTAGAACTTGGGAGACTTCACAGTAAAATATGGATTTTGAGTTCTTTTGCAAAATTGGAAGATCTGGCCCCACTGGGTGTGAATTCTTTCAGGGCAGCTGCCTTCCCGTGAGGGAAGCTTTCTGGCAGCCACGGGCCCCCTTTGTTGCCTTGTCTTTGGCCTTGTCTTTGTCCCTCCTAGCGAGGGCTTGGGAACCTCGTGTCTGAGACGGGATGCCTTCTGCAGTGCTGTGTACTTCCTGTCTGTGTGCCCTCTACTTTGTACACACAGCCATTGTTTCAGTGCCCTTCTCTAGCAGGTGGTGGGGAGCACGGAGTAGGACATGCTGAGCAGCACAGGATTACAGCGGCTTTAGCATTTCACCTAAAGGAATGCTTCCCAGTCTGATGATGCTGGCTTTTAAAAAAAATTTTTTTAAGTTTATTTATTTATTTTGAGAGAGACAGAACAAGCAGGGGAGGGGCCGAATGAGAGGGAGAGAGAATCCTGATGTGGGCCTTGAACTCAGGAACCGTGCGATCATGACCTGAGCCAAAATTAAGAGTTGGATGCTTAACCGACTGAGCCACCCAGGCACCCCAGTGTTGGCTTTCTTAATTTGCTTGAAGTAGTACGGATTTTCCAGGGAAAGAGATGCTGACATTCAGCTGCAGAAGAGTGCAGACCGCCTTCAACAGATATTTGTAATGTGTTTTTAAAAATTTATATATTTTGAGAGAGAGAAAGAGAGCAAGTGGGGGAGGGGCAGAGAGCAAGGAAGACAGAATACCAAGCTGACAGCACAGAGCCTGGCATGGGGCTTGAACTCATGTACTGTGAGATCATGGCCTGAGCTGAAACAAAGAGTTGGACACAACTGACTGAGCCACCCAGGTGCCCCTATAATGCATTTTTATTTCCTTTCTAATAATCATGTGTAAGTGCTTGTAAGCTTAACCCTTGAACCTTTAAAAAATAGAGAAAAGGGGATTCTTTTTTTGTTCCGTTTCATTTTATTTTTGAGAGAGAGAGAGAGACAGAGTGTGAGCGGGGGAGGGGCAGAGAGAGAGGGAGACACAATGCGAAGCAGGCTCTAGGCTCAGAGCCATCAGCACAGAGCCCGACGTGGGGCTCGAACCCATAAACTGTGAGATCATGACTTGAGTCGTAGTCGGACACTTAACTGACTGAGCCACCCAGGTGTCCCAAGAAAAAAGGGGATTCTTATGTGTGTATATGTGTATGAGTGTAGTGTGTACTTGTATGTGGATATATGGATGCATTTGTATATATGCGTGTATACGTGTATATATGTGTGCCTGTGTATATACAGGTGTGTATTTATATGTGTATAAATGTATACATGTATATGTATATATATGTGTGTATTTATATATGTATATCTGTACATATGAATGCATGTATATGTGTGTGTATGTGTGTGTATTTGTGTATATGTATGTATTTGCATGTATATATGGGTGTGTCTATACATATGTATGTATGTATGTGTATATGTATATGTGTGTGTTTGGGCATGTATATGTGTGTGTATATATTTATGCATGCATGTGTGTATGTATGCATGTGTATTTGTGTGTGTATTGGGGCACACATACATGTGTATATCTATGTGTGTATGTACTCTAAAGCCAGAGATTCCTTGTTGAAAGTGGTCATCATTTTGTGACATTTTCAAGGTGGGTTTGGATATTCAACAGCTTCCCTTCAGAGGCTGTTCTCCTCTTACATCCTCTGCTGAATTGTCACCGCTGACCCTGGAAGAATTAGATAACAGAGTATGGCTTTAGCCGTTGAGCTGTCTCCAGAGATGGAGACAAGGTAATGCAGCTGGTGCCATCAGAAGAGCGTTGTTCTATAAAATGTAAATACCAGGGTCACTTATGATCCCTGTTTTGCAGTTCTTGGGGGAAAAGATAGAGCACAATTAAAGCGGCTGCTCCACTCGGCTCTGGCTGCTACCCCCCTTCTGAGGTTCTTCTTTTGTTATGGGGTGTTCCTTGGCCCTGTGCTTGCCTGTGCCCCATTTCTCCTGCCCACAGAGCATGCTCACCATCCCCGGCCTTCCGGGGTCCCGTTTTGTGCTGCCCTTTGTGCTGTATCGGCTCTATTCCTGCTTAGAAGTGGCCTCTCTAGGGCTTCTCAACCTCAGCAATCAATTGCTGGAATTGCCCCCAACCAGACAGAATAATGTGCCCATGGCCTGGGCCCTTTGGTTCCTACCTTGCTGCCTGGAGCAGTGCCTCTGAATCTCTGCATATACAAGTGTGTGTACAGCTGGGTAGTAGCTCTTTTCTCAGAAGAAGGCATTGGGTGGAAATACTGTGTGCAGTCCCTCTGGGACAGCCTGCTGTCTTGCTCTGTTGTATCTGCTGACCCTGGGGACCCTTGGCCACTTTTCTGCTATGCAGGTTATGCTGGGTGGGCAACCAGGCACTGACCAGCAGAGGTCTGGTCCTTCCTTTGTTACTAGTAAACCACCAGTCCTTCTAGCTGTTTCTTCGAAGCTCCTGCTTTTGTGCTCCCCGTGTCTCCAGGCTCTGTGCCCCTTGCCTTTCTGTCTGCCTTCCCCATGCTCACCCTCTCCCCAGCCTGTGCCTTCACTGTCTGCCTCTGCTCCCTCTGTCCTTCTTGTTTCCCTTGCAAGGTATATCATTCTGTCACTGCTGTTTTCCAAAGCCACTCCCATTCGTGGTTGGTGGTTTCCCTTCCTTTTGCAGAAGACTGGCTCCTCAGCAGTGCTGTCAAGAAGGCTCTGCCCCCAGAGCCTTTGCCTTCTTTGTTCAGCACGACCTTCTGGTCCCTTCAACTTGTTCCCAGCACAGCTCAGACCCTGGAATCCAAGTAGCACACACTTGATCCTTCTGGCTGCCCCTGTAGCTGCAGAGGCCCCTGGGCTGTCAGGAGAAATGCCTGGTGGAGATTTTCACATCAGTGTGTGCCCTCTGTGTACGATGCTCCACCCAACAGTTGGGAAATAATCTGTTGATAGCAGAGCCTTTTCTTCCCCTGAGAGGCTCAAAATAGTTTGCTTTCGTGAAATGTGAACATGGAGTTGATCTGGATGAGGGTGCGGGCCTGGGCTCATGCCCTCTCCCCTTGGCAGCACCCCCACCTGGGAAGACCCTGATCCCCCTTCTAGATCCTTCTGGGCTCTGTGCAGTGCCCGTTGAGATCCACTGCACTGGGCTGAGCTCTGCCAGGCGAATTCTGGAAAATGCAGAGTAATTCCACAATCCTCCCCTTGGCTTACTTTCAAGAGGCAGTCACTGGGGGCCAAAGAACAGCAGCCAGTATTTTATAACATTATAAGATCACACCCAACAGTGGTGGCTAATGTAAAACAAGATATGATGTTTGTCAAATAACTGTGTGAGCTAGAATGATTTTTAATGGTGACTTGGTACCAAGAGATGAACACTAACTAGCAATCAAGCAACGAATTAATCTAACAAGAGGGTCAAAGGAAGGGATTTTTCAGCATCAGTAACTTTGTCTGCTAATGCTCATCATTTGATTGTGGCTTCCAGCAGCTTCTGGAAGGATGGAGAAGGATTTTGAGGTGCATCCAGGCTTCCACGTGGTCTGTTAGCAGTGTCAACCATGGCTGAGGGGAGGGGCCTGTTGCCCTGGTAACAAGTATGTGATACCCCTGGATTGACCTGCAGGAGGAGGGAGGGAGTATGTGAGAGGGTGGCAGTGAGTTGACATGAAGTTTGCAAAGTTGCTAGTGGGCAGGTGTCCCGAGATGAAGCCTGAGAACACGCTTATCTGTTCACAGGTGACGTGCACCCTGGGAAAAGGGCATACAGACCCAGATGGGCAGTGCCCACGGTGAATTCAGTGCACCGGAAAGCAGCCAACATGACAATTGTGGTGGTCCCCTGGCAACCCTCAACCCCCACCCACTGGGCCTTGCCCTGTGCTTCCAGAGTTCATGGGCACGTTGTAATTTTCTGTGGTATGTTTGTGGAGGTTTATTTAATTCAGCATCCATTCTTTGATCTTGTCTTAGGCTCCTTTTAGTGATTTAAAGAAATCCATTCTATGGTTTTTAAAGCTGTGTTGAACATACATAATATCAAATCCCTGCTGCTTGCAGGAAATCTGTGGTTTTAGCTCTTACTTGTGAGTACCTATTAGCATTGATTTTGGAAAAGGAGAGCAAAGTGCATCCATGGTGGTAAAGGGAGGTATGTGTTGAAGGCAGCCATTGGGGCTGGAAGGGAGACCCCTTTTTCAATTTTTAAAACATTTTAATTGTGTGTGTTAAATACACATAACATAAAATTTACATCTTAACCATTTTTAGTATACAGTCCAGAACATTCATGCTGTTGTGCAACCAACCATCTCCATTCTCCATCTCCAGAATTCTTTTCATTTTTCCCAAACTGAAACTCTGTCCCCATTATACATTAACTCTGTGTTCTCCCCACCCCCAGCCCCTGGCAACCACCATTCTGCTTTCTGTCTCTAAAAATCTGACGACTCTCAGAACCTTCTATAAGTGGAATCATATAGTATTTGCCACTTTATGACTGTCTGATTTCACTTAGCATGATGTCCTCAAGGTTTGTGCATGTTGTAGCAGGTGTCGGAATTTCTGGAAGGGAGACAGTTGCAATGGGGTGGGAGGTGGACATCTTGGACGCTTTTCCCTCACCCACCTCAAGGGCCAGCTTCATCCCTGAGAATGAGGGGGAAAACTATCTCCCAATATTTGGCCATGAAGGATTTCTCAGATGGCCTTTGTGCTGGTTCTATGAAAGGTATTACATTAAACTAGAAGAACTTTAAAAAATGGTATTTACACTTTTTCTGCATAGCTTAACAGTTGCTGTAGCCACCCTCCCCCCAAACTAGGGTTATGTAAGAAGCTCTTTACACATTCAAGAGCTTCAAAAACATATTTACTCATCATAAAATTATTTAAAAAATGATGTATTTATGGGCTAATGATTAGGATTGTATTTTAACATAATATTCAGAAGCTTAATAAAAATGAGTCCAGGGGACCTGGGTGGCTCAGTCGGTTAAGCATCTGACTCTTGAGTTCAGCTCAGATCATGATCTCTTGGTTTGTAAGATTGAGCCCCACGTTAGGGCTGGGCTCTGTGCTGACAGCATGGATACTACTTGGGATTCTCTTTCTCTCTGCCCCTCCCCTGCTCATGCTTTCTCTCTCTCTTTCAAAATAAATAAATAAACTTTAAAAAATTAAAAAAAAAGAATCCAAAAAATAATTGAGGAAAAAACTTTAGACATGATTGAGCTTTACTAATTAGTTTAGCCAAATCTTCAGATGTCCATTTGGGTTATTTATCCGTGTTCCTTTTTATTAATTACTCACTTTTGAGTATGATTGGTGGTCCAGCACTGCAGATTAGATCCCACCTCAAGGACCACCTTGTAAAATGAATATTTGCTAGATTGGAATTTCTCAGTTAAGTTCAACATATACTTAGAAATATTTATGACTTCACAACTTTGTAAATCTCCACTAGTTAATCAGTATTGTGTGTATGTATCTGGGGTGGGGGTGTGCTCTCAGTGCTAAGAAACACTGTTTTGTGTTCTTTGGGGGCAATAAAAGCAATACAGTGGTGGTCTCTGCTTTCATACAGCTTGCATTCCATTCAGCACATGCCATCTGTACTTAAGAGAAGGAGCAGTGAATAGTCCGCTCTGATGCGGGATCTCTAGGTGGTGGTTCAGTCAGCATCTGGATGCAGGTGAATGTTTTGGAGGCAGGAACAATCAGAAGAGGCTTCAGGGAGGAGGAGAGACAGACCTATGGATGGTAGATAGATGGGGTTTGTCCGATGGAGAGTGGAGAAGTGCAGTGGAATGTGGGTGGGCAGAAACAGACTTAGTGTATTTTTTTTAGAGAGAGAGAGTCAGAAATAGAGCAGGATGGAGGAACTGAGGGAGAGAGAGAGAATCCTAAGCAGGCTCCATCCATGGAGCCTGACATGGAGCCTGACATGGAGCCTGACATGAAGCTTGGCATGGAGGCAGACATAGGGCTGGATCCCATGACTGTGGGATCATGACCCAAGCCAAAATCAAGAAGTCAGCTGCTCAACTGACTGAGCCACCCAGGCTCCCAGGCAGAGTGTATTTGAGGGCTGATGAGTCACACTGCAGAATGGGCAGTCTGGAAGTAGAGCAGGGCTGGACAGTTCCTTCTGTGCCCAGCTGTAGGTGGTCATAATCTGGGCTACCGATGTTCAACTTCAAACCTTAAGGGTAACGTGTGTGGTCCTATAAGGAGTGATGTTATGATAGCAAGACACTGGTCATTTCACTGTGTTGTTTCCACATTTAATCACTCTGACACAGCCTCAGGAAGTGCCTGTAACTGGGACAGACCAACCACAAAGGCATCACAGCCTTCAAAAGCATCCTTGTTAACCTGCATGTCACACTGTGCTCCCATTGAATGCTCAGGTGTTTTTTTTTTTTCCTTAGCATTTTAGTGGAGGCGCTTCCCTGCAAATGGGATCATATTTTATTCTGGACATTTAGTCTCCATGGTGAGTGATGTTCTGCCTTTGTCCATCCTTGTTTAGTGGGAGATGAACAGACCACAGGTCTGGCAGTTATTGTTTTGGCAACTGCTGGGATTTGAACTTTGACTGGGACACTGGTTGGGCACATCTCCAAAAAGTGGCTTCTCCACTTGTCTATCATTCATGTCAGAAGCCTAAGAGGCATTCTTGATTCCTCTTTTTCCTTCACCCTTACTCCTCACCTCTGCTGTAGGACACACCCAAGTTTGCTTCCCTCTCCCCATCCTGGGGCTCCTTCTCTGGGCTGAGCCCCTGCTTCTCACCTAGAAGCTCATCTGTGGCTCACTTGTGGGCCCTGCATCTGTGGCTCACCTGGGAGCTCTGCATCTGTGGCTCCCCTGGGGACCACTACATCTTCCTTGCTAGTCCCTTCACTGTCTTCCCTGCCTATCCACTGACCTCTTCTGTCCACCATCCAGAGTAATCACTACAAAAATATAAATCAGACCTCATCATCCCCCCATGTAGATTCTGTCAGTGCTTTCTCTCCCTTCCTCACCACCCTTTTGCTTTCCACCTGGGTGGATCTGGCCCTCCTATGTCTTTCCCCGATTCATGTTGTTTTTCCTGATCCTCAAATCAGATTTTTCCCTCCCCCAGGAGTCATTGTCCTCTCCACCTACAGCTCCAGAACCTCACATAGCTGGTGGGGTGCCCCCCGGCCCTGCCCTGTTCCTTCTCAAAGCTCCCCTTCCTGCACACTCAGCCTAAAGGAGCCCTCAGCATCTGCTCCCTGTGTTCCATTTGTCTGTTTCCTCCTGTATGCTGTAGTACCTGTTTCTCCTAGTTTCTTGGCGACCACACGGCATCTATCTTGTTTATGGCTGACTCTCCAGCACATAGAACAATGCCTGGCACTTAGTAAATGTATGTTGGATAAATGAATGAACTTAATTCATCAGTATTGGGAGGAGCAAGGCCTGGCCTAACCTAGCTTCCGTGATCCAAGATCCCATGGAACAAACAAAGGAAATGTCTACTTCCATGGGAACCTACTGCCTCTGAAAATTGTTAGGTAGGTCACTGATGTCTCTAAAAGAAGAAGCTTGGTGGGTATTAATATTAATTAGGTGTCAGTATTAAGCAATTAGTTTCTCATTTAAACTGGTAAAATTTTTCTTTTAAATGTAAAGAATTTTGAAAATCATTTAGATATGACTGTCACCCTGAAGAATTCATGATTTACATCAAATATCTTTATTTACTTATTTGTTTTGGTTTGCTGATTATAGGTATAATGGACCACAAAATTCAGGAAACACGGAATTGCAGGGTAAAGATGCATTTACCCAGCATTGCCCAGCTCTGGTGAAAACTTAGTAAGTGTCAGATGGTCTTTTCATTGCTGCTATAATTATGATGGCATATGGTATTCGAAGGTGTTTGGTTCATTTTAAATCACCTCTCTGCAGAAGGCTTCCTTCAGTGGTATTCATGGGTTCTTGGTCTCCTGGAGCCAGAGATGGGGAGCTCACCACATCACAAGCTCCATCAATAGGAAGAAACAAATAATTCTGAACACCAATTCTACTTCTCCAGTTCTTCCTGCAGAATTAGGAAACGTCCTTATTCCCCTTCCCATAGTGATGTCTTCCAAGTGGGAGACCACATCTGCACCCTGTTCCCTACAAAGCTTTTTGTTCTACTCATACATTCAAAGGCTTGTCACCCAGCTTTCATCTGGTGGTTGCTGGGCATTTTGTCCTTCTGGACTAGCTGGGGGGACAGGCGGTGGACCATTTCCACTGCGATCTGGGCAGCTCCTGACCACATAGCCCACTGCCTTAGGTCGCAGTGATGGTCACCTAAGACCCCATGCTTTCTTCCTTTTTCCCCTGTGGTCTACTACTCATGGCATTTTATGAAGTGTGGCACCAAAATGCAAAACATTTGTAGCATCTGTTTACTTTGAAAGTTAGCATTCTAGCCTAGGGAGATAATCTGATCTTAGTTTGGTGTCCTACTACTTTTTTTTTAAATGTTTACTTATTTATTTTGAGAGACAGAGGGAGACAAACAGTGAGCAGGGGAAGGTCAGAGAGAGACAGGGAGACAGAGAATCCCAAGCAGACTCAGTGCTGTCAGTGCAGAGCCCAACCTGGGGCTTGAGCTCATGAACTGTGAGATCATGACCTGAGTCAAAATCAGGAGTCATACACTCAACCGACTGATGTCCTGTGTCCTACTTCTGAGGACACAGGCTCAATGTTGTAATCCTCATGATGTTAAACAAGTACCCATCATTCATCCAGGTCTGGCCGGTGCTCTGTACCCTGGACCCCCGCCTGTGTCTCTCAAGGCTATGCAGAGGGTGGCTGTGCCAGCCCCAGTGTGTTAACATCTTGCTGAAATAAAGGTCCTCATCTGCTTAGCATTCCTCTAATATGCCAATCTCGTAACCTTATTAAAAGAGAAAACGAGATGAATTTGCCTGGCACTTCCTTCCTGAGTACTCACGAGCCTGCTGCTCAGATAATCCACTCCCCCCACCTCCCGCCTGATGATCTGGCCCATGATTGACATTGGGCTTATTGGTGTGCAGCTTCCTCGATTTGCTTTTCTTTTCATCTCCGCTGTTTCCCATTATGTTTTAAAATTAATATTAAAAAATCCATCCAGTGCACAACAGAGTTAAAACCAAATAGTGTTGAGAAGCTGGTAATGAAAACAGCTGCCCCTGCTTCACCCTTGTGCACATGCACCCCCAGCCTCAGCCCCAGGACAGCCACTTCCAAGTGTCTTAGCTAGCCTTGTTTTGATTCTTTCCTTTCTTGGTGAAAAGATGTCATTATTGGGGTACCTGGGTGGCTCAGTCGGTTAAGCATCCAACTTCAGCTCAGGTCATGATCTCATGGTTCGTGAGCTCGAGCCCCACGTTGGGCTCTCTGCTGTCAGCACAGAGCCAGCTTTGGATCCTCTGTCCCACCTCTCTCTACCCCTCTCTGGCTCGAGCTCTCTCTCTCTCAAAAATAAGTAAATATTAAAAAAGGAGAAAAAATGACATTATTTATTAATTTTGTTTTACTTTGGTAAAAATACCCATCAGATAAAATTTACCATCTTAACCATTTCTATGTGTACAGTTCAGTGGTTTTAAGTACCTTCACACCGTTGGGCAGCTATCATCACGACCACTCATTTCCAGGACTTTCTCATCTTGCAGAACTGACACTCTGCACCCACTTAGCACTAACTCCTCATTCTACCCCTGACCCACCCCCGCTCCAGCCCCTGGGAACCACCATTCTACTGTCGGTCTCTGTGAATTTTACAATTATAGGAACTTCATTTCAGTAGAAGCAGACAGTATTAATCCTTTGGTGACTTGCTCCTTTCACTCGGCATAAGGTCCCCGAGGTTCATCTGTGCTGTAGCAGGTGTCAGAATTTCCTTCCTTCTTAACGTGGAATAATATTCCGTTGTGTGGAGAGCCTACATGTTGGTTATCCATTCATCAGCTGATGGACACATGGGTTGTTCTACATTTCAGCTTTTTTGAACAATGCTGCTGTGACCTTGGGTGTACAAATATCTGTCCAAGTCCCTGCTTTCAATTCTCTTGGGTGTATTACACCCAGAAGTGGAATTGCTGGATCACCTATGGTAATCATTCCTTAAGTTTTATAACTGACCTTATCTTGTGCTCAGACTCATATTCTGCCAGGTCGCAGGAGAAAAAAATGGAAAACTTGTCAGTTGATGATATCTTGGTATTTTGGTTATGTCTGTCTGTCTGTCTGTCTATCTGTCTGTCTATCTATGTATATTTTCTTGAGGTTTATTTACAAACCATACTATTCACTCATTGTAAGTATACAATTTTATGATTTTTAGTAAATTATGTAGTTGTGGAACCAGCACCACAACCCACTTTTAGAATACTCCCATCCCCTAAGCAGCTCCCTCCAGCCTGGTGCAGGTCAGTCCCTGCACCCAGCTCTCCTCGAAGCCCTGGGTCTTTGGACCTTACGTGGGACTAGTCTTCAGGATCCTCCTGGGCTGTGTGTGTGTGTGTGTGTGGTTTTGTGGCTTAATGAGACAAGTGTAGGGATCTAGGGCCTGATGAAACATCCCTATTTTCTACACATGCCCTGGTATCATCCTGGTGGACCTGAAGCCTACCTTCCTGACACCTGGTAGCTTTGACCCCACATAGCCTTCCAAATTCTGCAGGGGGATCCACCTGTACCTCCTCAGCTCCTCCTCCCTGCATCTGCCAGTTTGATCACCCTTTTGTGTCCATGTCTAGGTTTCTAAAAATGCATTGGGCCCTCTTACACATGGTCACACCTCCCCATCCCCTTGTCCTTGTGGATCTGTACCTGTGGGCTTTCAAGGGAGAAGAGAGATGGAAAAGGTTATCACTTTTTTCACATTTTGAATATTTATTTATTCTGAGGGGGGGGGGAGAGTGAGTGAGAGAGAGAGAGAGAGAGAGAAAGAAAGAACAAGTTGGGGAGGAGCAGGGAGAGAAGAAGAGAGAATCCCAAGAAGGTTCCATGCTCAGCACAGAGCCTGATGCAGGGCTTGATCTCACAACCATGAGATCATGACCTGAGCCAAAATCAAGAGTTGGGAGCTTAACCCAACTGAGCCACCCAGGTGCACCTCAAGTTATCACTTTTAGCCAGAATTTCCTAGTTTTCATTGTTTTCCAAAACTATCAAGACGATCAGAAACTGTATATTAGAATTCTGTTACTGTTTTATTGTAAAGTGTTGTAGTTAATTGGAATTTCTTTTTTCCCAGGGTAAGCTGCAGGCACTATTTGCCCAAAGCTTGCCTGCAGTGGGGACACCAAGATGTCATGCTCCAGAGAGAAGGATTGCTTTGCTAAAGAGATAGTGATAGAATTCTTTTTTTTAAGTTTATTTATTTTGAGAGAGATAGAGACAGACAGACAGACAGATGGGGAGGGACAGACAGGGAGAGAGAATCCCAAGCAGGCTCTGCACTAGCAGAGCCTGATGATGTGGGGCTCAAACCCACAAACCATGAGATTTTGACCTGAACTGAAATCACAAGTCAGACACTTAACTGACTGAGCCACCTGGGTGCCCCGATAATGATGGAATTCTTAATGGTTCCAAGAACTTGCTACTGAGTTCACCATCACTTGCCCTCTCAAACTATCTAATTGTATTATTAAAAAACACCAAATGAAAAATGGCATGGGAATTTCTTAAAACATTAAGCAGAATTATCATATGATCTAATAATTTCAATTCTGAGTATGCATCCACAAGAATTGAAAGCAGAGACTCATAGAGATCTTAATTTGCCTGCCCACATTCACAGCAGCCAAAAGGAGGAAGCAACCCAAGTGCCCATCAACAAATGAATGGATAAGCAAAATGTGGCATATACAAACAATGGAATATTATTCAGCCTTGAAAAGGAAAGGAATTCTGACATGTTACAACATGAGAACACTATGCTAACTGAAATCAGCAAAAGGAAAAATGCTGTATGGTTCCACTTCTATGAGGTACCTAGGACAGTCAAGTGTATAGAGATAAGAGAGTAGAATGCTGGTTGCCAGGGTGGGTGCTGATGGAAGGAGGGGAGGGGAGTTGTCTGATGGGTATGGATTTTCAGTTTTGCAAGATGAAAAAGGTTCTGGAGATTGGTTGTACAACAGTATGTATGTGCTTAATGTTATTGAACCATATACTAAAAAATAGTGAAGATGGTAAGTTTTATATTATATGTATTTTATCACAACTTAAAAAGTATACCAAATGAATAATTAGCTCCTTTTGGGGTAAGATATTGGGATACTTTTGGATCATTAACCAATTTGAGAACTAACGTGTATTTTCTGACTTATTGAAATTGGCATATGCCTTGGTTTAGAACACAGTCTTAACTATTATATTTGGCTGACAAACTTCCGTGATAGTAGGAGTTAAATAAACTTGGCATTTATAAAATAAGGGGAAATAAAGGATAGTCAGCAGGGTGCTCTGTGACAATACATTTATCACAAAGATCACCGAGAACAAGGCAATAAATTTACAAAATAGGGTAGTGTCAGGCATTCCAACACCCATGAAAATAGGTAAAAATAGATTTCTTGCAATCAGCCTAGTGTTGTCAGGATAGTTATTGTCTTGAGAAAATCCCATTTGTAGAAAATAAATGCTCTGTAGCGAGGCACATACAAAAGTTGTAACTTGACAAGTTTTCCATTAAATGAAAACTAGAAAGAGATCAGAAAATAACTGAAAAGCTGGCTGGCTTTTTTTTCATGTCAATTTAGAGCTCATAGAAGACTGACTTCTAAGTTTTATTCACCACCAACTGCGTATTAATTGGAAAAGAGGGACGGTGACCTGGATTGGTGGTGTCAGCCAGAGTCTTTAGTTTTTCTGTATCTCAATTGTTAGCTTAGAAGAATCCTAATAATCTTTTTGTGATTGCTAAATTTCTCAAATATGTTTTGACTTGAGCCTGGTTCAACATGAAATTTAAGAATTGCAACTGACCCATGGATTGTTTCACCTTTTTGGAATTAAACTTTTAGTCTGAAAATGTCTTTAGGTGTTTATACTTAAGATTAGAAAGTAGATCACTTTACAGCCTTTAATGAAGTATGGGCATATTAGCATAGCTGTAGGTAATGGCATTTATACTAACAGAGGGAACTGACTTACCCAGTCAAGTAATGAATTATGACTAATGCTGATGGAAGAGTCACTACATACAGGTCTGATTCCCCAGCACAGAGCATGAGCTGGGGGCTAGTGGGCTTCCTGGTCCAAGGGCTTTGATGCATGGGGGACTCATTGGAGAAAGTTGTCACCATGGAACACCTGGCTTTGCTACCTCCTGGCCTTGCCCAAGTCTGCGTTCCAGTCTCTTAGGGGTTAGGAATGATAACTCCTTTCTCTTCATGATATTCCTCGCATAACCTAGTGGATGATTTCTAGTTTGATTAAAATATTGTACATAAAAAAACTTGAAGAGATGAGGCTCTCTTACAGTAACAGTGAAGATACTTTATAAAGCTCATGGAATTGTCCCAACTCCCTTCACCTGCTAGATCAGAGTACCTGGCCTCAGGGAAAACAATGAGACCCACTGTCCTCCCCCAAAGAATGTCATACTAACAATTGTATAGGGATTCCACCCCACCAGAGTTCATGGGCTGGGTTTCCTGTTCCTTTCCACCCCAACTTTCTAGTCTGTTCTGAGACTATATTCTTAGAAAATGACTGGGTTGACCAGAAGGACGAGGGCTGGTACTTTTGGATGGAAAAACATGGAGAGATTGACTGAGTCCTATGGCAGTGCAGGAGGGGAAATCATAGTTTCTTGAGAGCCCCATTGATTGACAATATCAGAGAGAAAGGGAGTGGGTGTAGAATCATCCCAGCTATGGATGGCAGCTGGTTGGAGAGAACGCTGCCTCATTCTGGGCAGTTCCTGTAGTTTTGGGACTGGCCCCACTAGCTCTGCACCTGGGAAAATGTGAGAATAAGTATCAGACACCTTTGGAAATCCACATAGTCCATCTATTAGCAGACTCAGGGTCTGGATCAGTCTTCTTCATTTGAGGAAGAGCAACCTGAGGAAAAGCACTATTGGGTCTCCGAAAAAGAAAGCATTACTGCTTAAAAGAAAGGGGATGTTTTCCTGAACAATTGGAGGAGAGATATTCCTCTGAAAGTGAACAAGAGTGTGACCCAGAAAAAAAATTGGATTAAACAGTTTGTTACTCTGAGTAGAGAATTTCCCCTTTTTATGTATAGGTAAAATGTATTTCTAGCTTTGGTTGTTTAAACATAATGGTACTGGGGGAAGTTGGACAGACTCGGCATCCAGAGGAGGCATGACCATGACTTTGGCTCATCTCAAGTGCGCCACTCCTTGTAAGTGGGACACATACGAGGTTGGGAAGGGGAGATCAGGTGGGCTCCTGATTGCTTTCCTTCTCCACGGTGCCCAAGACTCCCCACTCCTGGCTCAGGCCTGGGCTTTGGGGCTGAGACCCAACACCCTCTTCTGCAGGTTACAGGTGACAGGTTATGACCTGGCTGCAACATCATTACCCAGAGTTTGGGGTTGTACATAGGAGTTTCTGCAATGAGGCACATGGCAGTCAAACTGGGCCCTGACAGCAGGTGTCAGCACCAGCAGGACGGGTACAAGTCAAGGCTGTGGACTCACTCTGATCTCTGCTGAGCCTCTGCCTTGAGTACCCACTGCTTCCCACTGTGTGATGTCTGCCAGTGACCAGGGAATGGTTTGTGCCCTTGCTGACGTCAGGGCCATGAGCAGGTCCTATAGCTCAGGGCTCTGTTCATTCTTAGATTTTCATTTCTAAACTTTTAGGATCAAAACTGATATTCAGTATAATTTAAAAATAAATAATTTTCTTAGTGTACTCATGCCTGCTCTCTACCAATTAATGAGGGGGCAGGAACATCTTGATGGATGTGTGAGAGAGCTGGAGTCTGGTTGGCCACCTGGACATCCTTTGCTAGGAATTGTCCTGGTTTTGACATCGCCTTGTCCTTGGGAATCATGCTCCTCCTGCCATTTACTGAGTTCTTGGGATAGGCAGGTCTTGGAGCAGCTCCTGCATGCCAGGGATGTTACAAAACTGTTTCAAGAGCAGAGGGATTCGTCCTTGGTCTGTGGTCTCTTACTCTCCTTACCTAAGAAAATATTGTTTGCTCATTTTCTTTGATGACCTAGCACTGAGGAATTCTTCATCAGATCGATCCTTACTCCTTCATCAAACTTACTTCTTAGTGTACCTATTTGGCCTTTCTATGTTTACCAAGTAAATCTGCTTACTGTACATGAGTTATTTATTCCTGTTTCCTGCCTTTACACGCACCCTCTCTTTGCTAAATCTTATGCCTCAAATTCTGACTTCCTCCAGGAAGTCTTCCGTAATTGCCCACAGGAGCTTCTAAGCTCCCCTTCGCCATTATATGTTCTGTGTATTTTATCAGCTTGTAAACTGATGGATTACTGTGGATCCATACATAACAAATATGTGGATTTGTATATGTGATTTGCAGAGATTTTGTACGTGAGATTGTGTCTCCACTGAGGCTGTGAATACTTACAGAGCTGGCACCGAATAATCTCTGTTTATACTCTGCCCACCCCTTCTCAGTGCCTAGTACTACACTCAGAAAGAGCTTGTGAAATTCTATCACTGACTGACTTCAAGACTTGGGACAGGTTTAGTTTCAATTGCAGAGGAAAATTGGCCTTGGAACCATCCTTTTGGTAACAGTAACTCTCTCTGCCTCTTCTACCTGCTTGTCCTAGATTGCTCTTGTCATTCTTCCCTCTTCTCTGGCACCTTTCTGAGAAACCTCACTGCTTCCTCCATGCAGTCAGATTAGTGCATATTTCTCTTGGCATGTCCCAGTAGAAGAACATATAAGATCCTGGCCCAGATTAAAACAAAACAGCTATGGTGTTGGTTCAAGATTTGCTAATATACTAATAGAAGTGATCAGTGACACACATTAGATTCTAATATACAAAAACAAGATATTACAGTTTTATGAAGAAGGGGAAATTGGCCATGTGGCAAAATGTTAAGTTAGATCTTCACCTAATATCATATACCAAAATAAGTTTTCAGTAGATTGGTTCAATGTAAAAAGTAAAAACATAAATGCAGTGTTAGGAAATATGTGTGACCATTTAACTGATCCCCAGATAATGAGGACAGTAGTAATAAGAATGTCAGCTGTGTCTGTTATCACAGGCTGTGTGACAAAACAGCCCAGAACTTCCCAACACCAACTTATTTTGCAGAGGAGTTGTGGTGGAAATTTAGGTTGGGTATGGCCAGTGGTTTTTTTAGCCAGGCTCATTTACGAGTCTGCAGTTGATGGCCTCACACATCCGTAGTGGCCAGCTATTATGCACAGAGTGCAACAAGGAAAGCAGGTACAGCAGGCTCCAGCAGACTGGGCTTCTTCAAATGGTGGCAGCACGGCTCCAAGAGTAAGTAGCAAGCAGGTGCCTTTCAGATTTCTGCATTGCGTTTGCCTCTGCTCTCTTGGTCAAATTAAGTCACACGATCAAGTACAGTCAGGACATGAAAAAGGATTCCATTCTTTCACGGGAAGAGTGGCAACATATTCGACTATTTTTTGCAATCTGCCATCGGCACTATTTGAAGTACTTTACATATATCTTGTATTAGTTATCTCCTGCTGCATAACAAATCACCCTTAAACTTAGCAGCTTAAAATAGCAAAGGCTCTTACTTCACAGTTTCCATGAGCTAGGAATCTTAGCATAGCCTGTGTGGGTCCCCTGGTCAGGGTCTTGCAAGGCTGAAGTAAAGGTGTCAGTAGGGGAAGACTGTATTCTAAGCTCACTCCATGGCTGTGGACAGGTCCCTAGTCCTTGCTGGCCCCCTGAGGGGGTTACATGTGGACACCAGGAGACGGGGTTATTGGGGGCCAGCTGGGAGGCTGTCTGCCAATTACTAATCTTATGTAGTAAATACACTCAATTATCCTTCATTTTCAAATGAGGAAATTGAGGCAAAGAGAGGATCACCTGGTTAGCTAGTGGGGAAGCTGGGGTTGGATCCCAGGCTGAAGGACCTTGACACTCTATTTGCAGTGGAAGGTATAATAAGGGGAAAGAAAGACTGATACAATTGACCACAAATCCATTAGTGTCCCTTGTGTGTCAAACACCATCACCAGAATTGGCAAGTCAGGACATAACGCTGTCTGCCTGCCAATCCATCCCTATTATACTAAAAGCAGTCATAAATCAATAGGAAAACATTAACATCACATGGAAAAAGTCTGCCACAGACTCTCACTGGCAAGTCACTGAAGAAATATGAAAGGCAAATAAACAGAGTTTCTGAACCTCAGAACTCACCAGAGACATGCAAATTAAAATAATTTTCTCTCTCTCTCTCTTTTTTTGGTCCACCAGACTGGTCTTTTAAATATTAATTCTCAGTGTGGGTGATTATATATGAGGATAGATAGATTCTCTCACTCCGCACTGGAGGAAATGTCAGTGGGTGTAACCTTGCAGAAAACAAATGTTTATGTCCTTTGACTCAATCATCTTATCATGAAGGGTTTATACTAAAATTAGAGATAAATTTATGTGTGAAGATATTCACTAGGGCTTTGCTTATCTCAGTTGGAAATTGGAAGCCTCCTGAATCTCAAGCGATAGCAGGATGGTTACATCATGCCATTCTTAGATTATATGATCATTAAAACCCTATTTTCAAAGAATATTCAGTGCCCTATTGAAATCCTCCTCTCACGTTAAATGGACACAGCAAGATCCTTGCCGTACAGTAGAATTCTAATTCTGTACAATATGTGTGCAGGGTAAAAAATCCCAAATGGAAACATGTCACAATATGAATAGTGGTTATCACCAGGTGGTCATGTATATTATTTCTTTTATTCTTTTCTGTTTTCTTCACTTCCTTCCTCAGTCTTATATTAACTGTCATAACTGGACATAAAAGCAGCCTGAAGCATCCAGACCAGCCTGAAGCATCCATGGGCCAGCAGGTGTGTCCCCCACCCTGTATTCCCTGGGGACAAAGCTGGCCAGTCCTGTCCCTGGGCATCCTCAGCAGTGGGCTGTGACGAGGGGTAGTCCATAGATCTCTACAAAGATTCTGCTCAGCAGTAATGATTTTCTGTATTTCCCTGTATTTTAAAATCAGGGCCAAAAGCCATGGGTAACATTTCAGTTAGGTAAGTGTGTGTTTTTCATCCCTTCCCCAAAAAGATGAGGTTGGTAAATCAGCTTGTTGAACCATACCTTCTCCTGTCCTATGAGGACATGGTTATGAAATTGTGTTGAGACTCACCAGAATCTCTGCCTTTTGGGGAAGCTGTTCAGTTTTCTCTCCTTGTACCGGTGTGTCCAATGATGGCTGGTGACTGTGGCTGTCTTCTCAGGGATAGCTTGCTATGTCATTTAAAAGTTGGTATCCTATTGTCATAAAAGGCCATTTGTGGTCAGTATCTCCATGTGAGTTTTAGAAGGGACAGGAAACAGGGAGGCATTTCCTTTTATGTTGTCTCATTATTTGTGTCTTACTCCTCTAGTTTAATTTCCTCTCAGCCCTTCTCTGCTTTTCCATTCATTTCTGCCCACCTTTCCTGCACCTCCTTCTACCCCTCAAGCCTGGCCAGACCTCTGGGTTCATTTCCTTCTCTACCCTTCCACCTGACCCTGCTTCCATTGGGCTATAACTGCCCTTTCCTTTCCATACATCCCCTGCCTCCAGTGCTTTAGGGGTTTGCTTTTGGGTATTGTTAGAGACACCAGTTAAATATATTCCTTTAAATCGAAGATATATAGTCTGTGTCTTAAAGATGTGAGGCAGAAAAATATTGAACAAAATAAGACATGTGGAGATGGACAGCATTCTTTTGAGAACATCAGTGAAGTGTGGAGGGATCTGGTAACACCATTCCCTGAGCAACAGTGGGGTTTCCTTCCTTTCCTCTTGGAAACCAGAGGCAGGTAGGAGTGCTAGATGGTGCAATGTAAGCATCTCTGATAAGCCCGATACTACCTACAAACATGAAACAGGTGACACGTAATGGCCACCTGTGTTTCGGGGCCATGGTCTCCTTATTAGTCTAACAGTTACTTGAGCCCGACTCCTCAGAGTGTGGCAGGTAAACCTCTTTTTGGTATTTCTGAGGCTTCTGGCGGGTAAGGTCCTTGGGTTACCTTCTCTGATGACTTCTTGCTCAAAATCTCTCCTCCCTGGGATTCCCATTATCAGTCCTCTGTACTGCCTGTATGGAGATGGGAACTGAGCAGGGTGGGTGGGTGTATGGATTCCTGAGCTTCTGATTTTGCTGGGAAAAGCAAACAACCCGGGTTGTGTGTGGGGGTGCCTGGGTGGCTCAGTCTGTTAAGCATCCAACTGGCTTAGATCATGATCTCATGGTTCATGGGTTCAAGCCCTGTGTCAAGCTCAGGCTCAGAATCTGGAGCCTGCTTCGGATTCTGTATCTCCCTCCCTGGAGTGTGCTTGCGCTCTCTCTCAAAAATAAATAAATACACTTAAAAAAAAAAGCCAGCAACCAGGTAAACCACTCATTGTTTATGCCTTGGTGTGAATGAAGCATGCATTATACATTTCTAGTTTGGGTTTGGGGAATTAATGGAGAGTTGTCCCTATAGGAAAATCTATAAGGTGAAGCTAGAAAATATGCATTTTATTTATTTATTTATTTTTAAATTTTTTTTAACATTTATTTATTTTTGAGACAGAGAGAGCATGAACAGGGGAGGGTCAGAGAAAGAGGGAGACACAGAATCTGAAACAGGCTCCAGGCTCTGAGCTGTCAGCACAGAGCCCGACGCAGGGCTCGAACCCACGGACCGCGAGATCATGACCTGAGCCGAAGTTGAACGCTTAACCGACTGAGCCACCCAGGCGCCCCTAGAAAATATGCATTTTAAAGGAGCCAAGGTAACAATATAGAAAACAGGAATTTTATATTTGAACTCTTCCTTTCAGGAAGCATTTTTTGAAACTCTTAACGGAAGACTAAACTTCATGATTGTCTTTTTGAGCACTGCCTCTGAGCCATCCTTGCTGGTGAGCAGGACTCCTGGGGAGCAGGGCCTCATCTAGACACGGGGATGGGCAGTGGGTGGCCCCTTCAGGGAACCCTGCAGAGTCTGGGTGGGGAGGGTTCTTTGCCAGTCAGCAGTCTCTGTTCTTCACAGATGGTAAGGACCCTCCCACCGTGGGCAGGGGGACTGCTGGGTTGTTTCTAAACCTTCCTTTCTATTCATTCATGCTCTGAGTCATCCACAGCTGTCCTGGCCCCTTCTTTGCCTCTTTGTTTGGACATGCCTGGCTTTTTACCAGTCCCCCCCCCTTCCCTTGGTCCTCTATGATCCCTGCATCAGCTTCCTGTGATTGAGGTCTCCTATTGACCCTCCCTGAGTCTGCGTGCTATGTTTGCAGGAGGCTCAGCTATGAATAAATAGAGCCAGCTGCTGGCCTGGTGCTGTAGACTTTTGGAGGAAGGGGCACAAGGGGTCAGGGGGAATGTGGAGAAATCCCATGTCCCTAACAGGGCAAAGAGTTTGGAGGGGTATGGGGGGAGCTGCGACCTCCATATCATGTGCACTTCAGTCCGGCATCTGCGAGACCCTTGGGCTCTTTCCAGGTCCTGTGGAGATTGGGGCAGGGCCACTGGGGGCTCAATGGGAATGGCCGGGGGGAGTGGGCATTTGGGCATGTGCTGACAGTTTCTCTTATTTATTTGGAGCTGTTAATACTCCTTACTAGTACAAATGATTTCACCATAATTGAAAGTATATTTAAAAGACAAAGAATCATCTTCCTTATTTGTAATACTCTACAAAATGCATGGCTAACTAAAACCATAAAGTGATCTAGGGTCTTTGAGGATGGCAAAAATAATAAATAAAAGTCTTGAGTCTTAAGTCAGCATATTGTTTTGGTTAGTGGTTTGAAGTGTAACTGTTGATATTATAAGATCCATTTTCTTCTTTATTATTAAAATTTTTATCACCTGTTATCCTAACTGTGCATAGTCTTCTCTGCTTTCGGGTGGTACTTGAGCATGGCTGATGGCAGTGCTGATTTATTCTGCTGAATTTCTTTCCTACAGAAGAAATAAAGGGTAATTATTCATATTCGGCACATTATGAATGTAGAGAATGATAGTTATTTGTGTTTACATTTCATCTGCCAAGCTCCTTCCTCTTTCTCTTCTCCCTTGTTCAATTGGTGATGAAGTCCTTCATCTTCTTGATGAATGTTCCACCTTCCCTGGGCGTCCCCATCACAGCACCACTGCTGGATCCTGACTCTGGCTGCCCACCCCCTACCCCAGCCCTGACTCAGACGTCTGTGAACACTGCCCTCCCTCATTCTATCCCAGACTTCATGTCTTTCTCCTCTTCAGTCTGACCCCTCTGCTTCTCTCAGGTTGGTTTCCTAGATAAAGGGAAAAGCCAAGTTGGCAATTACAGTTTTAATGGCCGGTGCTCTTTTTCTTCTGGTTCATTCTGCAGCTGAACAGTTTCATCCATGAACAGTGTTCCCCTCCCCCCATGAATGAGAGCTGTATTCTAGTTTCCATCAAGTCTTGTTCAATTTAGTGATTTTTTTAAAGATTTTAAAAAAAATGTTTTTTTGTTTTTGTTTTTTTTCAGTGAGAGAGAGAATGAAGGGAAGGGGCAGAGGGAGAGACATCAAATCCAAAGCAGGCTTCAGGCTCTGAACTGTCAGCCTAGAACTAGAACTGTCAGCCTAGAACTCACAAACCACAAGACCATGACCTGAGCTGAAGCCAGATACTTAACTGACTGAGCCACCCAGGTGCCCCTAATCTAGTAATGTTTAAAATTGAAGACTAAATGGACAAGATTAGGGGGCAGTGCAGGAAGGGGGGCAGCCTGTGTCCTTGCCAGCCTTTCCTTTAGTGGCCAGGATGGAGAATGTGGACTGCTCGGGGCCTTGAGGGCCACTGGGGTGGGGAAGAGCATCAAGAGAACTGTGCTCTTGGAGGTAAGTGTTCCTGGACCATCTTCTCTGGAAAACTCAGCTTGTGTTTGTGTATTTTATATTTTCAAAGTTGTTTTCACATTACTTTTTCAAAAGCTGATTTCGAATAAGGCAAGATACCTGGAAAATAGGATGGAAAAAAGCTAGAATAAATTTGATTCACCTGGTTGAGCAGTCTCCTTTTCATCTTTACTGATGTCATGCAGCGTTTATCATGTGGGAAAGTTTACAAAAGATTGCATATGAACTATTTCATTACTGATTAAAAAAACACTCTGCAGTCTTTGTTCATCCTGATTTGTTCTTGAAACGAACATCATCATTGTTGATTGAGTATCACACGTACAATTACATAGGTTGATGTGAACACTCAGTGCCAGGATAATGGAGGATGGAGTCATTAAACGCATTTAGGATACAGTACAGAGTGGATTTTGTGACCTGGGCTAAATTGCACATAGCAGGCAGTCAGACCTGTCCAGCTTGGTGCCTGTGTACCCATCCTGAAGTTCCAGAAGTAGGAAAAATCCATCTTGGGAAGATGTCTATGAGGGCTGAATGATCAACAGACGCCAGCCATAGGGAATCTTGAACAACCACTATATGTCTTTGTTTCAATCCACAAAACCCCACTATCCAGAAGGATGTTGTTCCCTCCCTTTGTGCTGTTTCAGAGAGAGCTTATGTCTGGACAGAAAAACAATCCACCTGCAGGCCAGTGTTTTTGTTTTTGGTTTTGTTTTTGTTTTAAGCACACCTGATAGCTTTAATTAGAAAGGAGAAGGATATCATTAAGTTTATTACATTAAAAACCTAAGTAACTAGATGTTGCATAGGACTTATTTATTTTTAAGTAAACTAAAAAAAGTATTCAAGAACATGCATGCTTTTTGGATGGGATATGAATCATTATCTCAGACAGACATACAGGGGGTAGGGAGCAAGGGGCCTCAGCTTGGTAAAGACTGTGAAGGGATGTGCTGTGTATAATTCCCCCTTACTCTGCATTTGGTGAGTTTTAATCCAGGCAGGGAACCTGCTAGGTTACATGGCAGACGGGGTATGGAAGGAATTAAAGTTGCTATATATGCTGACCTGGAAAAGGGAGATTATCCTGGATCATCTGGATGAACCCATGGTCCTTACAAGTAGAAGAGAAATGCAGAAGGAGGAGGGTTAGAAAGAGGCATAGCTGTGGAAGAATGGCACGAGTGGCCTCCAGAAGCTGGAAAAAGCAAGTAAATAGATTTACCCCTAGAGCCTCCAGAAAGGAACATAGCTCTACTGACACCTTGATTTTAGTCTAGTAAGACCTGTGCTGTACTTCTACAGAACTTTAAGATGACAGATTTGTGTTGTGTCAAGCTGCTAACTATGTGGTAATTAGTTACGACAGCCATAGAAAACAAATACAGAAGCAGAACAATATGAACTCTAAAGAAAAAGCCAATCCTACCCCATTCCCCACCCCATGGTGATACTGGGGATCCAGGCTCCTTTTCCTCTCTGCTTGCCATCTTCAGCGTGTCGACTCTGCCCCATGTTTCTTGTCTCAGGGTTAAAATGGGAATACTGCCTCTCCAGGTAACATGTTTATCTTCCAAGCAAGTATTGGAAACATAAAGGGGTAGCACCTGTCTCAGGAAAGGCAAAGTCTTCCAAGAACCCCCAAGGAGACTTCCACATGCATCTCATTAGGCAGAATTGTGTCACATGGCCGCTCCTCAGTGAAAACAGTCTGGGAAAGCAGTGTTAGTTGGGTACATTGGCACCCCTGCAGATGGGTTCTTTTGTGAAGATGGAAGATATTGACATTGGTCCACAATTCTGTCTTTTGTAGTCTTTGTCCAAAGTCTGATATATCCACGCTTCAACCTTACTGGTACCTACAATTTCTCCCTCTTCTAGAGTCAGGGTCTCAGAGTGGTCAGTGGGCAACCACAACCACATGAGTTCCCATTTTAGAGACTGTTGGCTCTCCAGCTGTATTTACCTAAAGGGTGTGCCCATTATATCTTGTATTCAAGGCTGGTTATCCAGCCTTCGTTGTGCAAGAAACACCCATCAGAATTGTGATCATCACATTATTTTCAGCATAATCATTGCCCCAGTCTGTTTTGATGGGCTAACATATGCATAGTTAATCCTGCTACTTGATTATTCCTAACTCACTCATTCCCAAGGCATAGCCTTTTCCCTGGATTTCTGGTGTTTGCTTTTAAAGGGAGAGAAGGAGTGGAAAAAGGGAAATTATTGGCAAAGAATCCATTGTTTTAGACAAGGTGACTCTCCTAAGGCGAATGCAGGGGGGTCTATCAATCAGTTTTCTAGTGCTGACCAGAAAATTCCATGTTGACTGTTAAAACTTACCTTCCAGAGTCGCGGAAGGAGGGATTGAAACTGCAGTCAGGTTAGGTGTTAAATCTGGGTTTGTTGATGTGGAGCCCTTAACATAAGAGACTCTATTTTGGGCTTGTGTGTGTGTGTGTGTGTGTGTGTGTGTGTATGTTTAAACAAGTCTCTCCTTTTGATTGGACTTTCAATTTAGCTGAAAGATGTGATCAGAATTCAAGGCTTCAGTGCCACTTCCAGCTACCACTCTGTGGTCCTCACAGCCATTGTTGGTCCTCATGGTGGCGTTCATAGGTCATGATGTTTTTGCTTAATCTTTGTGATATTCATGCGTTATAACCTTCTGTTCACAGTTTTTATGTTGGCCATTTTCTTTGTTCCTTTTCTGATGTTCGAGTCTTAGGGAGATCATTTGTTTGGTGGTTAGCAGCTAAGAACACACATTCAAAGCTGTTGAGAGAATACAGTGCATCAGGGAGATTATTATGATTTTATAAGCAAGACAATTCCCCATGTTTGGAGTACATTTCAGAGCTATGGTTCCCAAGACCCAAACCAACCATAAAAGAAGTCAGAGAAAGACCCTGCTGAAGGAGTCACCTTTCTAAGCCAAGTGGCCTGCTCAGTGATTTTATATAATTGAGTTTCAACTTCCCCAGGTGCAGCAGCTGGTGTTGGTCACAGCACAGGCAACTCTCTGCTCAGCTAGAAGATAATCAGGGGTGTCCTATTATCAAGGACAACTTGGCCAGAGGATATAAGGATCTCTGTTGGGTAGCTGTTGTCTTAGCAACAGATTCCACAGTATCTACAAGAGTTAAGGAGAGATTTCTGATCACATTCTTATGTATATTTACTCCTAACTATGAGAGAATAATCCTTGTCAAAGGAAGTGAATCTTGAGTTGTGAATGCCTCTTGGTAATTCCTTTCTGGCTCACTGACATAAATCCAGGGAGTCAACCAATGAGGTCCAACCGTTAGGGGCACAGCTAGGTAACCTAGGAATCATTTCCTGGTTATATACCAGCCATCTAGGTTTTCATGGGCCCAAGGAGAATAGTAAGAACTGTAGACAAAGATCAATTCTGTGAGGGCACAGGCTACTTTCATTAAGGTGGCACTGTTAACAGATAGGACTTTTTGATGACAAGTCCAGCTATCTGAAAGACAAAGCTTAACCCTAACTTTGCCTCTCGCCTCCTGCCTACTGCCCCAGCAGTGGCCTGGGAGATAGGGATGTTGGCATTATTTTCCCAGACCAGTGCCAGAGTAAAGGAAAGAAAGGGAAGACGAGAGGGTCTCATGTTTAAGGTCTTGATCTGGCGTCTTGGGAGGAAGCAGTCTACTTCAATGTTGACTACTTCTCTTCCTTGACAATTTGATTTGGACTGCTTCCATCATCTGTATGGGATTAGATGTCAGGTGAAGCCTTCTTTAGGTATGAGATGCATATTCAACGTTCAAGTCCCTGACATTTGGCTCCCATCTGGGTAGTAAGAAGGACCTGGTATAGTCCCTTCCAAGGAGATTCAGGGGAAGTCTGTTTTTACTGATACCAAATTCGAAGGATAGGAGGAAACTGGAAATATTAGTTTGGAGGGTCATAGCCAGATTTTTGAGCAAACTAGAAGAATTCAGGATTCAGTCCAATTTATAGGTATATAAAAGAGATATAAAGACAATCAATAGGATTAGAATCTAATATAGACAAAGCTCTAAATATAATTTTTCTCTCTACATTTATCCCAACTTTGTATAGTACAATGCATTAAACTTTGCCTGATTATTTATGTAAGTGTACCAAGAAAAGTGATTGACCATATAAGCTCTTTTAAAGAATGCTTTGCTTTGTAAGCAAGTTACCAAGCCAATATTTACATCTCTCTCAAACATGACAATCCAGTCAAAGCCTTTGTATTATGGCCCGTATTTCTAATTGTGTCCTGTTACCAGCAGAACAGATTCTCACTGAACTTATGTAAATAACTATTTTTCCATGAAAAGAATACTCAAGAGTTTCTGAATTTTGGAGGGATCAAGTAGGAAGAAGAAGTACACATTTCATCTTTGTTCACAAAGGTATATCATACCAAATTTTTAATAGCTTAAGAGAAAAGAGAAAAAGATTTCTTAAAATTGAAAAAAAGCAAAACATTAGTGATGTTTTATTATTTTTTTAAATTTTTTAATTAAAAAAATATTTTAATGTTTATTTTTTTGAGAGTGAGAGAGACAGAGTGCAAGCAGAGGAGAGGCAGAATCTGAAACAGGCTCCAGGCTCTGAGCTGTCAGCACAGATCCTGACATGGGGCTCGAACTCACAAACCGTGAGGTCATGACCTGAGCTGAAGTCAGATGCTTAACTGACTGAGCCACCCAGGCACCCCTAGTGATGTTTTAAAAAAGAGTCATAAATATAATCATCCTTCCCAAAGTTCATGTATTCTTGTTACTGATTCTTATTATGCTTGAGTCCAATTTTCCTTCTAGTTCCAGAAATTCTTACCCAGTTGAGTTGTATGATCTGAAAGTTATCAGAAACCTACATCCTAGTGTACTTGTCAGATTCTCTTCCATGAATTTCTCTGAAGATGAAACACATTGGCAGGAAGCTTTGTAATAGCATCTGAATAAAGCAATAACTGTCTGTAAATGACAAGAGACGTGAAATGGCATTGTTAAAGGCCTGATTAGAGTTCATTACAGTGCAATTGACAATGAAATTCGGTTATTTCTGTGACATAACAAATTTTAAGATAATAACTGGAATTTTGACTGATAACATTAAACCAGGACATATTGGATTTCCAGGAATTTCACATAATTTTCTGGAACACTTATATAGCCACACAACATAAAGAAGGCTTAATATTTTTACTTTATAATGCTTCCTATGTAATTTAACATAGCAAATAAGCCTATTAGTTTAGCATCTCCCTTTTTGTAAGGAGAGACCACAAATCCTTTGAGATGTCCCAGGGTCCCTCTGAAACATCTCAAAGTCAATTCAAGGTCAAAAGACTGCATTTAGAATTTGATTTGGGGGAAGTTTGTCAAAAATATCAAAAGGTTTGGGGAGGAGCCAAGATGGCAGAACAGCATGAAAGTTTTTTGTGTGTCTCATGTCCATTAAATACAGCCAGACCAACACTAAACCAATCCTGCACACCTAGAAAACTGATCTGAGGATTAACACAACAATCTGCACAACCTGAACCACAGAATTCAGCAGGAATTCACCCCAAGAGAAAGAGCAGGAAGAAACGACAGCAAGGGACTTAACCAACACAGATACAAGCAAGATGTCTGAACCAGAATTTGGAATCACGATAATAAGAATACTAGCTAGAATCGAAAATAGATTAGAATCCCTTTCTGTGGAGATAAAAGAAGTAAAAGCTAGTCAGGATGAAATAAAAAAATGCTATAACTGAGCTGCAATCTTGAATGGATGCCATGACGGCAAGGATGGATGAGGCAGAACAGAGAATCAGCGATATAGAGTACAAATTATGGAGAATAATGAAGCAGAAAAAAAGAGGGAGATTAAGGCAAAAGAGCATGATTTAAGAATTAGAGAAATCAGTGACTCTTCAAAAAGGAACAACATCAGAATCATAGGGGTCCCAGAAGAGGAAGAGAGAGAAATATGGGTAGAAGGGTTATGTGAGCAAATCATAGCAGAAAACTTTCCTAACCTGGGGAAAGACACAGACATCAAAATCCAGGGAGCACAGAGGACCCCCATTAGATTCAACAAAAACCAACCACCGGCAAGGCGTATCATAGTCAAATTCACAAATTACTCAAGCAAGGGGAGAATCATGAAAGCAGCAAGGGAAAAAAGTCCTTAACCTACAAGGGAAGACAGATCAGGTTTGCAGCAGACCTGTCCACAGAAACTTGGCAGGCCAGAAAGGAGTGGCAGGATATATTCAATGTGCTGAATCAGAAAAATATGCAGCCAAGACTTCTTTATCCAGCAAGGCTGTCATTCAAAATAGAAGGAGAGGTAAAAAGCTTCCCAGACAAGCAAAAATTAAAGGAGTTCGTGACCAGTAAACCAGCCCTACAAGAAATTTTAAGGGGGACTCTTTGAGGGGAGAAAAGATGAAAATACATACATACATACATACATACCAAAAGCAACAAAGGCTAGAAAGGACCAGAGAACACCACCAGAAACCAACTCTACAAGCAACATAATGGCAATAAGTTCATATCTTTCAGTACTCACTCCAAGTGTCAGTGGACTAAATGCTCCAATCAAAAGACATAGGGTAACAGAATGGATAAGAAAACAAGATCCATCTATATGCTGTTTACAAGAGACCCATTTTAGACCTAAAGACACCTGCAGATTGCAAGTAAGGGGATGGAGACCCATCTATCATGCTAATGGTCGCCAAAAGAAAGCTGGAGTAGCCATAGTTATATCAGACAAACTAGGTTTTAAAATAAAGACTGTAACAAGAGATGAAGAAGGGCATTATAATGATATAATGGGTCTATCCACCAAGAAGACCTAAGAATTGTAAACATATATGCTCCAAATGTAGAGGAACCCAAATATTTAAATCACTTAATCACAATCATAAAGAAAGTCATCTATAATAATACCCCACTTACAACCATGGAAAGATCATCTAATTAGAAAATCAACAAGAAACAATGGCTTGGAATGACACACTGGAGCAGATGGACTTAACAGATATATTCAGAGCATTTCATCCTAAAGCAGCAGAATATACATTCTTCTCCACTGCACATGGAATGTTCTCCAGAACAGACCACATACTGGGACACAAATCAGCCTCAATAAGTACAAAAAAATCGAGATCATACCGTGCATATTTTCAGACCACAATGCTATGAAACTTGAAATCAACCACAAGAAAAAATTTGGAAAGGTAACAAATACTTGGAGACTAAAGAACATCATACTAAGAATGAGTGGGCTAACCAAGAAGTTAAAGAGGAAATTAAAAAGTACATGGAAGCCAATGAAAATGATAACACCACAAACCAAAACCTCTGTGACACAGCAAAGGTCATCATAAGAGGAAAGCATATAGCAATCCAGGCCTTCCTAAAGAAGGAAGAGAGATCTCAGATACACAACCTAACCTTACTCCTTACAGCTCTGGAAAAAGAACAGCAAATAAAACCCAAAACCAGCAGAAGACTGGAAATAATAAAGACTAGAGCAGAATTTAATGGTATCGAAACCAAAAAAACAGTAGAACAGATCAATGAAACCAGAAGCTGATTCTTTGAAAGAATTAACAAAATTGATAAACCACTAGCCAGCTTGATCAAAAAGAAAAAGGAAAGGGCCCAAATAAATAAAATCAAGAATGAAAGAGGAGAGATCACAACCAACACAGCAGAAATGAAAAAAATAATAAGAGAATATTATGAGCAATTATACACCAATAAAATGGACAATCTGGAAGAAATGGATAAATTCGTAGAAACATATACACTACCAAAACTGAAACAGGAAGAAATAGAAAATTTGAACAGACCCATAACCAGTAAAGAAATTGAATTAGTAATAAAAAATCTCCCAAAAAAACAAGAGTCCAGGGACAGATGGCTTTCCAGGGGAATTCTACCAAACATTTAAGGAAGAGTTAGCACCTATTCTCTTGAAGGTGTTCCAAAAAAATAGAAATGGAAGGAAAACTTCCAAACTCTTTCTATGAGGCCAGAATTACCTTGATTCCAAAACCAGACAGAGACCCCACTAAGAAGGAGAACTATAGAACTATTTCCCTGATGAACATGGATGCGGAAATCCTCAACAAGGTATTAGCCAACTGGATCCAAAATACATTAAAAAAATTATTCACCATGACCAAGTGGGATTTATACCTGGGATGAAGGGCTGGTTCAATATCCACCAAACAGTTAATGTGATTCATCATATCTATAAAAGAAAGGACAAGAACCATATGATCCTCTCAATAGATGGAGAGAAAGTCTTTGACAAAATACAGCATCCTTTCTTGATAAAAATCCTCAAGAAAGTAGGGATAGAAAGATCATACCTCAAGATCATAAAAGCCGTATAGGAAAGACCCAACACTAATATCATCCTCAATGGAGAAAAACTGAGAGCTTTCCCTCTAAGGTCAGGAACAAGACAGGGATGTCCACTCTCCCACTGTTACTCAACATAATATTGGAAGTCTTAGTCTCAGCAATCAGACAACACAAAGAAATAAAAGGCATCCAAATCGGCCAGAAGGAGGTCAAACTTTCACTCTTTGTAGATGACATGATACTCTATATGGAAAACCCAAAAGATTGCACCAAAAAACTGCAAGAACTGATTCATGAATTCAGCAAAGTTGCAGGATATAAAATCAATGCACAGAAATCTGTTGCATTCCTATACACCAACAATGAAGCAACAGAGGAATCAAGGAATCAATCCCATTTACAACTGCACCAAAACCCATATAATATCTAGGAATAAATCTAACCAAAGAGGTGAAAAATCTATACACTGAAAACTATAGAAAGCTTATGAAAGAAATTGAAGAAGATGCAAAAAATGGAAGAAGATTCCATGCTTCTGGATAGGAAGAACAAATATTGTTAAAATGTTGATACTTCCCAAAGCAATCTACATATTCAATGCAATCCCTATCAAAATAACACCAGCATTCTTCACAGAGCTTGAACAAACTGTCCTAAAATTTGTATGGAACCAGAAAAGACCCCGAATAGCCAAAGCAATCTTGAAAAAGAAAATCAAAGCAGGAGGCATCACAATCCCAGACTTCAAGCTGTACTACAAAGCTGTAATCATCAAGACAGTATGGTACTGGCACAATAACAGACATTCAGATTAATGGAATGGAATAGAGAACCCAGAAAATGGACCCACAAATGTATGGCCAGCTAATCTTTGACAAAGCAGGAAAGAATATCCAATGGAATAAAGACAGTCTCTTCAGCAAGCGGTGCTGGGAAAACTGGACTGCAACATGCAGAAGAATGAACCTGGACCGCGTCTTACACGATACACAAAAATAAACTCAAAATGGATGAAAGACCTAAATGTAAGACGGGAAGCCATCAAAATCCTTGAGGAGAAAGCAGGCAAAAACCTCTTTGATCTTGGCTGCAGCAACTTCTTATTCAACACGTCTCCGGAGGCAAGGGAAACAAAAGCAAAACTGAACTACTGGGTCCTCATCAAAATGAAAAGCTTCTGCACAGCGAAGGAAACAATCAGCAAAACTAAAAGGCAGCTGACAGGATGGGAGAAGATATTTGCAAATGACATATCAGATAAAGGGTTAGTATCCAAAATCTATAAAGAACTTATCAAACTCAACACCCAAAAAACAAATTATCCAGTGAAGAAATAGGCAAAAGACATGAACAGACACTTCTCCAAAGAAGACATCCAGATGGCCAACTAACACATGAAAAAATGCTTAACATCACTCATCATCAGGGAAATACAAATCAAAACCACAATGAGATACCACCTTACATCTGTCAGAATGGCTAACATTAACAACTCAGGCAACAACAGATGTTGGAGAGGATGCGGAGAAAGAGGATCTCTTTTTCATTGTTGGTGGGAATGCAAGCAAGTGCACCCACTCTGGAAAACAGGATGGAGGTTCCTCAAAAAATTAAAATTAGAACTACCCTACGGCCCGGCAATTGCACTACTATGTATTTATCCAAGGGATACAGGTGTGCTGTTTTGGAGGGACATATGCACCCCCATGTTTATAGCAGGACTATCAACAATAGCCAAAGTATGGAAAGAGCCCAAATGTCCATCGATGGATGAATGGATACAGAAGTGGTATGTATATACAATGGAGTATTACTTGGCAATCAAAAAGAATGAAATCTTGCCATTTGCAGCTACGTGGATGGAACTAGAGGGTATTATGCTAAGCGAAATTAGTCAGAGAAAGACAAATATCATATGACTTCACTCATATGAGGACTTTAAGAGACAATGATAAAATGATAAAAGGTAAAATGAGACTCTTTGTTTTTCTAAGCAGATTACGTTAAAGTTAAAAACCTTTTGTTTACAATTTGGGTTTTTTTCAATTTTTTAATGTTTGTTATTTATTTCTGAGAGAGAGAGCGCATGCAGTGGGGGATGTCAGAGAGAGGGAAACACAGAATCCAAAGGAGGCTCCAGGCTCTGAGCTGTGACAAGCACAGAGCTGTGACAAGCACAGAGCCCCATGTGGGCCTCGAATCCACGAACCGTGAGATCATGACTGAGCAGAAGTCTGACGCTTAAACAATTGAGCCTCCCAGGCACCCCTGTTTACAATTTCTTATTAATAGCAGACCAATAATCTGAAAAACCTTTGTCCTTTTAACAGAGAGAAAAACTAAAGTCTAATTTTATACCAGTGTACTTTTTATATTAAAACTCATTTAAAAAAATTCATTTTAATCTTAGCCAGATTCCTTTTCCACAGACCTTCTATAACTTTCTTTTTTACATTCAGATTTTGGCCTATATTTTTCCTCTTTAAATAACCAGCCTTACTTTAGGACAAAGTTACTTTCTTTTCCCTTAACAAAAATATACTTCCATTCTCCATACCTTCTTTTACCCAAACACACAGTCTCCTTTTTTTTTGGGGGGGGGGGGATATGGAGATGTTTCCCTTATTCTAGTTGCTTTAACCATATATATTAGAAATCTTAACCTTAGGAATCTTAACTAAGAAGTTGACTTAGTTGTGAACTGTCAGTTGGCAAACTTAACATTTTTCTTAAGTGATTTCTTGGAATTTTTCAGTGTGGCATAAAACATGTTTACTGAGAGATCCAAACATCTTTAGTTTCACTGTAATATGAAAACAAAAGTAGGTAAACTTAGACTTGGTTAGCAATGAATGTTTCAGTATTTTATCTTAATTTGGAAATGATGTGGATATTCAGTGATTTTTAAAATTTATTTAACATACTTTGACAAAACTCTAAAGTTTCAGGTTACCAAAAAGATTTTGGAAACTTATTTTTTAGTACACATACCATAAAACATCATTTTTGCAAAAAAGTTCACCTAAAAGCTTATCTCATATCTGTTCTAAGTCATTTGCTCCCAACAATCATGTTTAGATTACCACAAAGACTTCATGAGACATTAGGCAAGATTAGCCATCATTTGTCTTGTTAATGAATTTTGTAAGTGATAAAACATGAAATGATTTGATTGGCAAACTTAGGGAGAATAAAAAGTATATTTAATATTGATAACTCTAAAGATACATCTGTTTTAATTAAAACAACAATCTTACATTAGCTTTAATACTATCTTTCCAAATCATGTGAACCTGAAAAGCATTTGGGTTCATTTCTATTATATTTCTGAGATTTAGGGATACGTAATTTATAAATGTTCATTTTAAGCCAATTAAATAGAGCTCTTTACAAATTAATTTTAGCAATACCATCTAGCAGTAGGAAATGTCACACATCTTCAACAGACATGCATAAACGTATAAACAGAGACCTTATAGCTATTGTTTTAAATTTTCTAGCCATGAGACAGGTTTGATAACACAAAATTCACTAGTACATAAAAGAACAGTGGGATGCAGATTGTTTTTCTGGCAAATGGAATAAGTTAAAGTTACCTGCTCAGATGGCTAATGTGTTTTCTACTAATACTTGTGGAGAAGACATTTAAGATTTGTCATTAATCTCCCTTTCAAATGACCATTCCCCCTTTTGTTCTAGTCCTGGTAAGAATTACCTCTCTGAGGCTGGCATTTTTAGGATTTTCATCTTGAAAGGCACAGGGAAAAGAATGCAAGTTTCTCCAAGAACTTTGGTTTTCTAAGACCAATAACTTACAAACCTTTTGAGATAAATAGGGGAGATTTTAGAATTGTTAAAAATAATAGGTGAACTCTGAATTGGTAAGATAAGGACAGTGGCTTTTAATTTTTCAAAGAATTGGGTCATAGCCTGGATGTTAAAGAACTGACATATGTACCCACCTATGTTGGAATTACATTTTTTTGTTTGTTAGTTTTCCTTTGGCTATTTAAGAGAATTGGGTAGCAGTGTATCAGAAAATCCCTCAGAGTCTTGTCAGTTCTGGAGGAGTGCATAGGCCGCCCTTCTTTGAAGGTGGATATGGGGGTATCTGTAACGTCATTAACTTGGTGGACTTTGTTGCCGGTCATGTATAGGCAGTTCAGAAAGAGAATAACTAGAATGAGTATTTGAATAAAGGAAGATTAGGGAAACAGTAAGAATTACATCATTCCTACAGTTTTTGTCTTAGGGACCTCTTGTGTCTTTTTGATTTTTTTATCAGATTTTTGTAACAAAACTTTCAGTGAAGCTCTTTTTGGAATTTTGAAGCCTTTGTTTTTCAGTGCACTTCTGAAATAGTCTTATCTAATTGGAACATTCCTCATAATGGCTATTGTAATTCCAGGTTGTAATTCCCCTGAGGGCTGGCCACAGTTTGGTAGGATCCTAGCCACAAATGGAGTTTAACCCACATCCAGTGGCCATATCTAGCGGCACATGGGATGCAACTCACATTTCTGTCTGACCTTATTTTGTGGCCCCCAAACTGATAGTTACCAAGCCAGATTCTTCAGGACACAAAACAAGCTTAGTAAGATTTTGCCATCTTTGCTAGCTATCTGTAGCTTCCAGGACTACAGTTTTTAGACATAAAACAAGCAGGTGTGCTGGAAGGTGAGGGGCTCAACTCTTTGGATTTAAAGGATTCCATTTCTTTTCTAAGTTATCTTTTTAATCTTTTTAAAGTTTATTTATTTATTTTGAGAGAAAGGGAGAGAGAGAGAGAGAGAGAGAGAGAGAGAGAGAGAGAGAGAAAGGGAGAACGAGCTGGGGGAAGGGGCAAAGGGAGAGAGTGATGCACAGAGCCGGATGCGGGGCTCAAGCCCGTGAACTTGATCATGACCTGAGCTGAAATCAAGAGTCAGACGTTTAACCGACTGAGCCACCCATGCACCCCTAAAGGATCCCATTTCTTTTAGCTACTAGGCCGTCAAGTTTTCAGAACTGCACTAACATCTAAGAGGGATGTGCCATGGGGTTTGGGAATTGTGGGAGGTTTTATAGTGTACCTTGTTGGCACAGAAGTTTTCTTGAGGTTGGTGTCAATCTAACCCATTCTGTGACCAACTTATTTTATCAACCGGAGTGTTCAGGTGGTGAGCTCAAATAACATTTAAATGCTTGACCCGTGCCCACTAATGTTTATAGCCTTTTTTTTTTTAACTTTTGAGATTCCCATTAGCACTGGCCTTTATCTAAAATAAAGTTTTATTCACTCAAGGCTTTGCACTGGACCCAGTACAGCTTAAATTGGAATAGCCTGATCCCAGACCCAATCTGATTCTGTTTTTTTTTTTTTTTAATTTTTTTTAACGTTTATTTATTTTTGAGACAGAGAGAGACAGAGCATGAACGGGGGAGGGGCAGAGAGAGAGGGAGACACAGAATCTGAAGCGGGCTCCAGGCTCTGAGCTGTCAGCACAGAGCCCGACACGGGGCTCGAACTCACGGACCGTGAGATCATGACCTGAGCCGAAGTCAGACGCTTAACCGACTGAGCCACCCAGGCGCCCCAGACCCAGTCTGATTCTGGACCCAGTCTCATTTTCAAGTCAGACCCAGCCTGACTCTAGCCAGTGTCTACCAAAGTTCCCTATGGGGAATCTGGGGATTCAGGAAAGGATTGGGGTTTTCCACTCAAAATAGGGAACTGTGCGAAGCCAATTAGATCTGGAACTCAATGCAAAGACAGCAGAGCTCAGAATTGAAAGGAACTTACCTACAGCCCATGGAAATGGCAAGAAAATGAAATGAGAGGGTTCATGGGGTGCCACAGCTGTACTTCTCATCTCCAAATGCCACCGGAAATTCACTTTGAATTCTATCCCTGCCACCAAATCTGTTAAACAACAGAATTCAAGTGAGTAAATTTGAAGATCGAATTGGCTTTCTTAAACAATCCATCTAGCAAATAGAAAGAGCTCCACTGAGTTGCAGAAAAGGAAAGATTTTTAAAGGTAGACAGGAAGTGGAAAAAAGGAAATTATTAGCACAGAAGCCATTGTTTTAGCACAGGTTGCCCTCCCAAGGGGAATGGAAGGGGCCTCTCAGTAAATTTCTTAATGCTGACCAGGAAATTCTATGTTGACTGGTTAAAGGTTACATACCTAGGGGTGGGGAGGTGTTGAAACTGTGATTAGGTTAGGTAGTAAGTCTTGGTTTGTTGACATGGAGCCTTAACAGAAGTGACTGCATTCGGGGCCTGTAGTTTTCTTCTTAACACCACCCACCTAGCTTCTTCTTCCTGTCCTCCAAGTCTTTGCTCATCTGCTAGCTTCTTGTGGAGGCTTACCCTGACCACCTGTTAATACTGCCCTCCCCATGCCACAGGTGTTCTGACCCCTCTTACCTTTTTCCCTTTTACCCTTGTTTCCTGTAACACCTGTTACCTTCTAACATACCTTAGAGTTTATTACATTTTTCACTTTGCCTCTTCTGGCTCAGACGTAAGCTCTGTATAGGAAGGGATTTTTGTAATTTTCATTCATGTGTTCCAAGTACCTGGAATGCTGCTGGTTGGCTCTCAATAAATATGAATGAATGAATGATCTCACACCAGTGAGATCTTCCCATAGACATGCAAGAAGGCTTTACTCTGGGCAAAACGTGGAGCACCGTATGCCTGGAGGAGCTGAGGTTGCTTCCCAGAGCAATGGTGGGCTGGGTCTCTGAGGATGAATGTACATCATTTCTGAGCAGAAGTCCTGAGAGCCAGCTCCTGGCTCACCCTGTCTTGCCCTTTGCCTCATGATCCACCATGTTGCAGGAGTGGCTACTCCATCAGCCTGTTCTGGAGGGTGGATAGCGTGACCTGAGCCACAGCAGACCCCCATGGACTAATTAGATGGATGGGAAATAAAATGTTATTGTTATAAAGTGCTAAGATTTTGGGGTCATTTGTGACTGAGTCACAGAAGCAACTGTGAGACAGTAGAGGTTCTAAAACAAGGAACATGGATCTTAGGGTGGATCTGAGAGGATGGGGCTGGTGCAGGCTTTGTTGCATTTGAGAGGCTGTTGGGTGTCCAGATGCAGATGTTGGGTGAGCACATGGTGTCATTGTCAAGCTCAGCAATGAGGCCTGGTCTGGAGGAGACTTGGAGCCATTGATGTGGAACCGGGCAGAGAGTCATCAGAGTGCATGAGCTCACCTGCTCACATGACAAGGAAAGAATCCCAAAGAATCCATCATATGAAAATGCCAGAAGAGAAACCAAGGAGCAGTCATTGGAGGTGTTGGTGGAGAGTCAGGAAGCAACTAAGATAATTTGAGGGAATTCTGTGAAATGATATATGTGAATACCTGCATGGTGCCTAGTAGTAATAGTAAATCTTCAATAAATAGAACTATACAAACATAGGATTCATGCATATGTGTAAATAAATGCATATCCATCATTATTTTTTTAATGCTTATTTATTTTTGAGAGAGCACAAGATGGGAGGAGTGGAGAGAGAGGGGGACAGAGGATCCAAAGCATGCTCTATACTGACAGTAGCCAGCCTGATGCGGGGCTCGAACTCATGAACTGTGAGATCATGACCTGAGCTGAAGTGAGACGCTCAACCAACTGAGCCACCCAAGCACCCCATATCCAGCATTATTTACAATGTATAGTCGCACCCATCTGCACATACAACTGTCCCTTGGTGGATAAGGTAAGATCCAGGACAGCAGTGGGCTCATAGCTGTAGAACATGTTGGCAGCATCAAATCCTACATATTTCTGAGACTGTGTTACCTGACAAAGCACTGGTTGAGATGGGGGTTTGACTGCTTGCCACTCGAAAGCCAATACTCAAGAGACAAACATTGGTGGGAAAGGAAAGGTTGCTTTATTTAGGAAACTGGCAGCCTGGGAAGATGGAATATTAATACCCCAAAGACCATACTCCCCCTTCCAGGCTATGCAGGAGGTTTTCAAAGGAAAAGATGCAGGAAATGTTGAGGGGACTATGTGCCAGAGAAGCTGGTGTTCAGCAGTTAATCATTCATCCTTGCAAGGCTTACAGATTCCTCCGCTAGGCCAATTATCAAGGCTCCCAGGTGTCTCTCAGTAAAGGATACCCCTGCAGCACCACAAGCTGCATCTTGGTAAGGCAGTCCATACTCCTCCCCCTGCAAGAATCAGGACTCCCATGTGACTCTTAATGTGGACACCATGGTCAGTGGCGGCTCTTCTCAAGTGCAATAAGGACTTATCTTCCAGAAAGTATGGTCCTTTATTCCTCAAGACCAGCAATCTGCAGGATCTCAAGGAAAGTAGGCTAATTCTGCTATAAACTATGGAGTTTAGATCAGCAAGCAAGGAGTGCATAAGCTTGAAACAAGTTAGCCCTTAAAGGAGTGGGTTGGGGGCACCTGGGTGGCTCAGTCAGTTGAGCATCTGGCTTCGGCTCAGGTCATAATCTCATGGTTTTTGTGTTCAGGCCCTGCATCCAGTTACTGCTGTCAGCATGGAGCCCACTTCAGATCCTCTGTCTCCCTCAATTTCCCCGCCCCCACACTGCTTGCACTCTCTCTCTCTCTCTCAAAAATAAATAAAAATTAAAAAAAAAAGGAGTGGGTTGGAGTGCACTGACAAATGGGCTATTGGACTGGGCAAGTGGGGGGATGGTTATGAGTCACTTTAGTATATAAGATACCACCATCCATCCATGGAACTCTTTCCATCTTCCCAAACTGAAACTGTGTATACATTAAACACTAATTCTTCAGTCCCCCACCCTGCAGCACCTAGCAACTACCATTCTGTCTGTGGCTATGAATTTGACTGCTCTGGGGAATTTCATATAGGTGGTATTTGTCTTTTTATGACAGTATTTGTCTTTTTTATGACCAACTTATTTACTTAGAAAATGACCTCAAGGTTCATCCATGTTGTAGCAGGTGTCAGGATTTCCTTCCATTTTAAGGCTGATTCCTCTGTATGTATAGACCACATTTTGTTTTCCATTCATTTGTCCAATGGACACTTGGATCACTTCCACCTTTTGGCTGTTGTGAATAATGCTGCTATCAAGACTGGTGTAATTTAGTTCAAGTCTGTGCTTTCAGTTCTTTTGGGTACATACCTAGGAGTGGAATTTCTAGGTCCTAGGGTAATTTTATAGTTATTTTTTTGAGTACCAAAGGGAAGCTTTGTTTTTAGGAAGGGAAGACAAACTGTTTGCTGATGGTGGAAGGACTAGGTGGAGAGACTGAAGGGACAACCTGCAGAGCTGAGCCTGAATGGAGGGGGCATGGGAAGAGAGAAGGGAGAACAGTGATAGTGGTTCTGAGGCAGAGGCAGGTGGAGGGGAGGTGGCAGGGGAGAAATGCTTATCATCCAGGGCTGGCATAACCCCCTAGTGAGAGGCCTGGCAGCAGGTCTGGCTGAACCTTATGGTTGGGAAATGGGGACTCACGAAATGGCAGCTGAGCTAAAGTTGAAAACTAGATACTTAGGGCAACATCAGTGTCACTGTTTTTCTCCAGCAAGACGTGGAAACTTGAGAGTGAACTTTTTTTACATGTTAGTGTTGGAAATGAGGGGAGGTTGTTTAATTTTACAAATGTGGTGTTAACTCAAGGTTACTGCTGAAAATTTTTATAATTAATGCATACGGTTCCATTATAGGCAGAATAAAAAATGTTTTCTCTACCTATAGTGTTTTATGCAAAATGACATGTGTATTAGCTGGTGCTAGGCATTAAAAAAAGAAAGGGAAATTAGATCACTGCTGTAATAATTATTTGACTCCTTTGGGGGGGATTTGTTCAGAAATCACTTTTAAAGAACTATAGTATTTCATGAGTCCATTAACAGGAAGTTCAAAAACAGGTAAAATTCATCAATGGTGATGGAAATTCTAATAGGTTGCCTATAGAGGTGGGGATTCACTGGAAGAGGTACAGGAGAACTTTTTGGGATGGTGGAAATGTCCCATATCTTGACTGGGATGTTAGATAAGGTGTATGCATTTGTTAAAACTCATAGAACTGCACATTACAGCCTATGAATTTCACTGTGTGTACATTTTACCACAAATAAATGTGGCATAAAATAATCTTGTAGAGTTATGGTACATTCTAAGGATTGAGACACATCCACAGAAATGAGAATAATGATGTTTAAAAACTGTATAGTCACAAAACCTAAACCGTCTGCAAGGTAAAAATTGTCTGGAAATCTCCTGACTTTGAGGTTAGTAACCTATGGCATCAAACAGGGCCTTGGAAACTAATTTCTGAGGTCAAGTGGGAAAGGGTGTTTTGTGTATATATATAAAAAATCAACGTACTTATGTAGTTATCCCATGTGCAATAATAAAAAGCACACATATATGGCATTATATGGTATTATGGACTGAATTGTGTGAAAAATGTGGCACTAAATAGACAGTTAAAAGTATATTTGTTTAAAGTATGAGAACTGAAACAAGAGACAGTTGTCTTGTTTGACTTCAGCTGGAAACCTCACCTGGGAACGTGTGCCTCAAATCATTTGCCATCCTGCACATGGGTATGTCTGTGAATGACTGCAAAAGCACCAGGAGCATTCATTCTGGGGTATGCATACGTTTTAGTGAGTGGATGAATTTGCAGATGTAGAAGCTGTGAATAACGAGGATGGTCTGTATGTATACAAACCCAGGGAGACACACATGTCTGTATTTCTGTGTTTCTCTCTCTTTCACTCAATCTAACTCTGAGTTTGTATTGGTATCTCCAGCTCTAACCCAGCACCACTGGGTTCAGTCAAGGGCTCAATCCCCCCGCCCCCACCACCTTGCTTATTGTAACTTCTTTCTCTGGCTTCATTAAATTCTTTTTAATCTAGTAAAATTCCCATTTTATTTATTTATTTATTTATTTATTTATTTATTTATTTAATTTATTTAATTTATTTAATCTATTTTGAGAGAGAGAGAGACAGAGAGTGGGGGAGAGAGAGAGAGAGAGAGAGAGAGAGAGAGAGGAAGAGAAAGAACCTCAAGCACGCTCCGCACTCTCTCCACGCAGAGCCCAAAGTGGTGCTCAATCTAAGGAACCCAGAGATCATGACCTGAGGCAAACCAAGAGTCAGATGCTTAACCGACTGAGCCACTCAGGCACCCCTCACCCATTTTATTTATTTATTTTTATTTTGATGGTAATGACTCATTGAAGAGGTCATTTGTCCTGTAGAATTGTCCCACATTCTGGGTGTGTCCTATGGCTTCCTTATGGTGCTGTCTGACCTGTTTCTCTATCTCCTGGCATGCATTTCAATCCTCTGATTCCACTTTCCCTTACCAGGGAAATTGCCTCTCTGATCCTGGTAAAAGTGGCCATTGGTGGAGACCTTGTGCCAGGGAATATGTGAGGCACTGCTCCTTAATTATACTTGTAATCTCTCCACTGCCATTGGCAGGGACTGTGGGTTACCATCTTCTTTTGAAGATGAAAACACCAAACTCAGCTTGTGATGTGCAAATCTATGCAGCTGCCCAGGGCTAGAGCCAGGATTTGGATCCAGGTCTGTTGTGTTCAGTCAAGGCTGTGCTGGTCCCAGGACTGGGGAACTTGGCTCTCCAGGACGGGGCTCAGGCAACTGTATTTTTAGTTTGCTGGCTAGATGATTCTTTGGCTTTTAAAATTTGTATTGAATTCTTTGGACTCTTACTCCTTGTTCCTACTTAAGTAACAACACATTTTCCTACATGTTGAGGCCAGATCTAAGAGGAAGCCTAATGTTGTGGTCACTGGCTTTTAGGATTGATGTTCAGGCCTGGATGGGAGTGTGAGTTCTGCCATTCAGGAAGACACTGCTTTTTTTTTTTTTTCCTACTATAAAGAAACAGCATCTTCAGGGGAACTGTCTTACTTGAAAACATTCTGGGAATTCAATTCTTTGCTGCAAATACCAATGCGATTTGCATTTACTTTGGAAATTCAAGCACATCTTATCCAACCTACAAGCACTAATGAAGAGCTGATGAACCACAGAGATGCTGGTTCAAATAAATGATTACAATTGGCAAGAGAAGTATAAACATGACCCTGATGAATTATAATCAAGAGTGAGTAGAAGGAGTGAGTTTATTAATTATCCAAACTCTAAATCTAGTTTCAGAATTGTGAATAATAATAGAAATTAGAGCTGGAATATTATATAAAGTGTTCAGTCACTTTGAAAACAGGCCACTTGAAACAGAAGACTGTTTTTAGGTTCATCCTGTGGCATTTATTTATTTATTTTTGTACTTAGAACTGGATACTAATCTCCTCTTAGAATCCAAATAATCAACTTAAGTTAGTAATTAAACATTTACTTAATTTCATATTTTATAGTTAGTTGCAAAAACATGACAATGGAGATGCTGGGAAGTTGCAGGATAAGCCAGGGATGTCTTCCTGGGCTTAAGTTTTGTATAATTAGTGAAGTAGAATGTAAAAGACAAGTTAAAATTACAGTAAGGTTTTAGTAACATTTTGCTTGTCTGGCCCCAGCTCCTGTCAGTTCGCTTTCTTTGGGCCTTATGAGTCCTTGGAAAGGAGGTTTGTAGTCATCAGGGATAACAAAGTAAATTGAACTGAAATTTTGTCTAAAGATTAGGTGTGTACCAGGGCACCTGGGTGGCTCAGTTGGCTAAGCGTCTGTATTCAGCTCAAGTCATGATCTGGCAGTTCATGGGTTTGAGCCCCTCGTTGGGCTCTGTGCTGACAGCTCAGAGCCTGGAGCCTGCTTCAGATTCTGTGTGTGTGTGTGTGTGTGTGTGTGTGTGTGTGTGTGTGTGTGTGTGTATGTGTGTGTATGTCTCTTTCTGCCCTTCCCCCACTCATGCTCTGTCTCTCAGTCTCTTAAAAGTAAATAAGTGTTAAAAAAATTAAAAAAAAAGATTAGATATGTACCAAAATAGCATGTTTTAAAATATAACACTGTTGGAAATTCCATAATGTTACAGATATATTTGAAAAATATTTTCTACTGAGTAATTAATATTTAAACTGGCAGATAAGCTATGCATTAGTTCATTTTAATGATTGAACACTGAATTCATCCATTCTCTTGAATTATGCTTGAAGCTTCTGGATTCATTTAATTTAAGAGTCTACTAAAATTGTAAAATCAAACTCATCTGTATTCAAAATTTTCTCTAGACTGGACAACCGAAATTAAATTCAGAAGTAAATCATCTTCATAGGCAGTATCGTGACTTCGGGTGCCCTTTATAGTGCCAATTTCCAGCTTTAATGTCCTTTTGGCTGAATCTGTAATAAATATTTTAAATGTGAACTTATAAGATAAATCTCTGATAACAACACCACTTTTGTCTGTTAATTTAGGAATTTTGGGGGGGGGGGGAATAAAAGTTCTCTTAAAGTTTAAAAACTAATTGACCCTAAGTTCATGTTCCCTGTAGGCTGTATTACAGGCATTTCCTCAGGAATAAAGTCCATGGCTCTTTGCACATGTAGGTGCACTTAGATAAGATCTATGGAATATTGCTGACATATAAAAGATAATTTGAGTATGTTGTAAAAGAATCAAACAAGTACATTTTCTCTCCAGGTGAATGTCAGTGTTTTACAATGTAATTCCTATGCATGAACAGAGAGTGACAAATGGCAAAATATGTGACGTCTGAATGCCTACTGGACCGAGTGGTGGGAATTTCACATGCTCTCACCCTATGAGTGACATGGATTGCATCCATGGGCACACGGGTTCTTCCTAGCCCAGATTCCCTATCTAGCTTTGTCGCCATTGGGCTCTCTAGTATATTGGTTGCCTAGTCAAGAGCAAAGGGTTTTATCGTTCTCCCAGTAGGTACATATACTGTACTCTGCTGTAATGTTGTATATAATTAGGCTGACCAACTAGAACTGAGGAGGTGCCCAGGATGTAGGACTTCCAGTTCTAAAATTCAGGAAGTGCCAGGCAAACTGGGACATGACATTTTTGTAGTGACATTTACATTTTTGTATTTTCTTTTGGCAACATTATTTTGAAAGAAGCTGAGGGCTCTTATTTTTATGTCTGCTTTTCCTTTTTTCCCACAAGGCAGCTTGACCAGAAGCAAAGGACAGTTTTTAAAATTACACCACAAAGAATGCTTTGAAGACTTGGGTCGTTTTTATCATCCAATAAGAGAGAGATAATATCAATGAATGTTAAAAGTTAAATAAGCAGTAATGAAAACTTTGTCCCAAGCACCATCCAGGAGGCATTATCTTGGTAAAATATTTCCTCATTCCCGGAGGGTATCAGGGCATGTACCCAAATCTGGGTCTGGTTCCATCTGCAAGTTGTTGAAGAGCCAGGGGCTTTCCTCCTCTGAAATTGGCATTATTTCTTTCTCTTTGCAGGCTGGAAAGTCCATTTCCACCTTGGAACAATTTGAGAAGCTACAGATCTCTGAGCTCACGGTTTTGCAAGCTTATTAACACAAATGCTAATGGGATTATGGCTCCTTGCTTAATTAGATTCCATACACTCTTTTTTAAAAGGTTGTGTTCAGAGATCTTTTTTTCCCTGAAGAAGGAAGAAATCTTTGATTTTTAAGTTACTTTTATTTTTTAAATTACGGTACAGTAAAATTGCCTTTTTGGCTGTACAGTTCTGTGAATTTTAACACATGTACATCTTATATGCTTCAGAATACAGAATAGTTCTGTCACCCCAGAAAACTCCCTCAAGCTGGCCCTGTATAGACAAACCCACCCCCTACCCCTGACTGCTGGCAACCACTGATCTGCTTTCTATCACTATAATTTCGTCTGTTACATATAGTCATGTAAATGGAGTCATATAGCAGGTAACCTTTTCAGACTGGATTCTTTTGCTCGGCATAATTAATGCCTTAGACATCTATCCAAATTGTTATTGCATAAATACTTCTTTTCTTTTCATTACTGAGTGGAATTCCATTATATGAATGTACCACTGTTTGTCCACTCATTTATTGAAGGACATTTGGGTTATTTCCAGGCTTTTGGGCAACTATGAATGGAATTGCCATATCCTGTAGTGTATACATTTTTCTGTGAATATGTTCCTATTTATCTAGGCTGCGTACTTAGGAGTGAGATTGCTGATAAGTATATATTACAACAAACAAATAAACAAGCAAAATGCAAATTCCAAACAAAGGCAAACTCCCCAGAAAGGAAAATGGGGGGAAACACTACAAGGAAACACCTGTTTGTCAAGTAAGGCACAGTAAGTGGGAGAATACTGGAGAGTGTCTGGAAGAGGGAGAAAATGGGGAAGAAAACAACCAAGCTATTCCAGCCCCTTGACACAGGCCACAACAAAATGGCCACAGGAAACAAGCCTCACTGACATGAAAGCAATTTCTCAACCTTGCTCACATCCGAGATTCCCTGGGAGCCACAAGCTCCCATTTGAGAAACGTGGTGTTGGACTCGCATAACGGTTGGCTTATGTCTGCTGTGCTCTCTTGCTGATTCTTTTACCAGAATTCTACTTTGGAATATCCATTGGCATACAAGCCTTTTTCACAGTGTGAGACATCCTTTCTCAGACCTCAGCTTGACAATCATGGGATGAGCTGTAACATTTCCTTCCTGTGGAACTAGGGTCACTTATGCTTTAGGTTGAACCCATTGGAGCAAGACTTTTTTCTCTTTACCTCTTTGGCAATATATGGATATATCTTGTGTTCATTTGGGCATTCTGTGATTTGTAGCACATGAGCCTTTCAGGGACACCAGATCTTATACTCCACTGTATAGCTGTGGATTAGCATGAGACACAGATGAAGGAATGTTGATGAAAGGCAAGAATGTGCTTTTAATCCCACAAGTAATCATAAAACTTTTTACACGAATCTTGTTTTGGAAGACCAAGGAAACAATATACAGTGGGGCCCTCTGCACCAGAGAAACACATCTTTTTGTTGTTATTATTGTTAATGTTTATTTATTTTTGAGAGAGAGAGAGAGAGAGAGACAGAGCGAGAGCAGGGGAGCGGCAGAGAGACAGAGGGAGACACAGAATCTGAAGCAGGCTCCAGGCTCCGAGCTGTCAGCTCAGAGCCTGATGTGGGGCTCAAACTCACGAGCAGTGAGATCATGACCTGAGCCGAAGTCAGACATTTAACTGACAGAGCCACCCAGGTGCCCCAGGGAAACACATCTTTTTTAAAGCCTTCATGAAGGGGTGCCTGGGTGGCTCAGTCAGTTAAGCATCTGACTCTGGATTTCAACTCAGGTCACAATCTTGCAGGTTGTGAGATTAAGCCCCACATTGGACTCTGCCCTGAAAGCATGGAGTCTGCTTGGGATTCTCTCTTTCTCCCTCCCTCTCTCTCAAAATAAATAATCATTAAAAAAAAAGCCTTCCTGAATACCAGACCTATCACAGATCACCAGTCTCCTCCAAAGCAGAAATAATGAATTCCATGGACCTTCACTCATGGATTGCTGAATTCTGTGATCAGGGAAACCCAAATGACTGCTTTGAAAGATTGCAGGGAATTCTTGAATGCCTAAAAATCAGGACATATGCTAAAATGGCATGCTAGCTGGAACTACAGCAATCATACAATCATTAGCTCATTCAGCACATTTTGTTGGTCATCTCTTTCTAGGTTCAGATGTACAAAGCTTATAGGCTCTAGGAGAGACAGAGTAAACAGACAAACACAGAAATCTGCAATGGAAAGCCTGGCCATAGTAAGTCTTATGATGACAAATACAGTAGGATGTGGGGCTAGAGTGATAGGTTGGTGGTTCTCAATCAATCATTAGGTAAATGGATTGCCTTTGGATTCTTTTTTTTTTAACATTTTATTTTTTATTTTTGAGACAGAGAGAGACAGAGCATGAATGGGGGAGGGTCAGAGAGAGAGGGAGACACAGAATCTGAAACAGGCCCCAGGCTCTGAGCTGTCAGCACAGAGCCCAACACGGGGCTCGAACTCACAGACTGTGAGATCGTGACCCGAGCTGAAGTCGGATGCTCAACTGACTGAGCCACCCAGGCGCCCCTGCCTTTGGATTCTTTATGAAAAGGTGAGGGTGGTACAGTTTAGGTAAGAAGGATATAAAGGATATAAAGGCCTTAGGATCAAAAGGTAGCTATAGCTTCTTCTGTGTCAAGGTCCCCAGATTTGCTTATTAAGAACTTCCTTTGGTGTCTTTGAGGTCTCCCCATGAAAAGCAGACAGTGGAAGACAAGGGCTCTGGGGCAGGCTTCCCTCCTGGGAATCTCCACCAGCCACCCATGGACTGTGGGGCCAGCCTTTGAGACCTGTGATTGGGGGATTTCCTCTTGAGTTCATCAAGAGCCAAATTGGGAGAAAAGGAACTTTCTTGGAATTATTTTTATCTTGATTCAAAAGAATGCATTTTTAACTAGCTATGTTATGTGATGGGAAGTAAGATGTATACTATTAGATAAATTGGCCTTTCTTTTGTGGATATGTGAATTAATATCAGCAGCCTTAAGAAAAAAAAATGTAAACAGGGAGACTGGGTGGCTTAGTTGGTTAAGCATCCAACTTCGGCTCAGGTCATGGTCTTATAGTTTGTGGGTTTAAGCCCTGTGTTGGGCTCTGTGCTGACAGCTCAGAGCCTGGAGCCTGCTTCGGATTCTGTGTCTCCCTTCCTCTCATCCCCCTCCCCTGCTTGTGCTCTCTCTCTCTCAAAAATGAATAAACATTAAAAAATTAAAAAGGGGGGCGCCTGGGTGGCTCAGTCGGTTAAGCGTCCGACTTCGGCTCAGGTCATGATCTTGCGGTCCATGAGTTCGAGCCCCGCATCAGGCTCTGGGCTGATGGCTCAGAGCCTGGAGCCTGCTTCCGATTCTGTGTCTCCCTCTCTCTCTGCCCCTCCCCCGTTCATGCTCTGTCTCTCTCTCTGTCTCAAAAATAAATAAACGTTAAAAAAAATTTTTTTAAAAATTTAAAAAAAAATGTAGGTAAATTGCCATTGCAAGTTTAGGATTTCTAACAGTCAAGGAGATTTTTGACCATTAGTTCAAAAAAGAAAGGTGCATCAGAAAGGGAAAGAAAATCACATTTGTGATTCTTTCAAGGCAGGCACAGCTTTTAATTTTGTGGCTAGATTCTGGTTACTCACTGTGATGAAAATGCATCCCGAAGGCTCAGTTCACTGGGGTAGGTTGGAACCTACCCTATTGGGCTAGAAACCCACCCAAATGATGTGAGGGAAGGGTACTGTCCCAGATACTGGAGCTGGGAGTGGTTCTGACAGTTCCAGTGCACAGTGTCAGAACCCTGAGGAGGGAGCATCCCAGAAGGCCCATGTGGGCACCTCAGGTTCTGAGAGGACCAGCATGGGGAGCTGTGGGTGTGGCTGAGCTTTGTTTATGCCGGGAATTCAGTCATAAATAGGACATGATCTCCATTCTTATGGAACTTCAGTCAGTGCTGAAGGATAGATGTTCCCACACCATGATAGAGGCCTGCCTAGGAGTACAGTGAATGGGTGGAGACCAGGTGAATATACTTGGGTTACCCTGGGAGGGTGGGGGTGGGACAGGGATGATGCAGGAGGCAGGAGGTCAGTGCTGGACCAGCAGTCGAGTTGGCCTGATTTCAGGCCTGCAGGGATAGCGGGGGCTTGTCCCATCAGTGTGGATCCCAGAGTCTGAGGCTGCAGCTTGGGGTAGAGGGGAGGGCTGAAAGCAAGGCCAGGATGGAGCAGGGCCCACCACACCCCTGTAGGTGTGAGCTGCTATGTTGCTTCTAGCTCATCTACAGAGGTGCCATCCTGTGTGTGACCCCCACAGTCTTGGTCATTAGCTGTCCCTGGAGGCCTGCTGTGTGTACTGAGGACTCAAGAGTCCTGGCTCCAGTGGATTTTATAGTTGGGGCTGGGCTGAGATGGTCAGACTGGAGACACCTCATAAAGGTTTGAGGGAGATAATGTAACATAATGCATATGCAAAGACAATAACACTAGAGCAGTTCTTCGGGGCGGATTGTCTGGAGGAGGTGAGGTTTGAACGGAGACCAGAGCAGTGAAGACCATTCTAGGCAGGACAGATAAACCAAAATGCAAACCAAAAACATACAGGGAGTCCTGAATGATTGGTGTGCTCATAGGACAGAGGACTGGTATGGCGGGGCTAAATGCATGGGGGGAGCGGTGGAGAGAGCCAAAGCCTAGGGCTGGAGGCAGGTTTTATTTTAATTGCAAAGCATTCCAATTGAGGTTATAAACAGGAACATACCAGAGTTACCTTGAGCTTACGGAAGTCTTTAATTTAGAATTAGAGTTGATGCGTTGAGAAAACATGTCACTAATTTCATATTTAACACGATCCACTTTGCCTCCTCATTTGAAGGTAAGTGCGTTTTGCAATGATATGGCATATTATGGCCAGAGAGCCATTTTAGAGCAACAAAGGATGAAATCTTCTGCAATTTGTCATGGCTTTTCTAACTATCAGAATAGCCTGTTCACATTGAAAGAAAATGCAAATGTGTTGGCATTCCATTATTTTCAGACTTCCTAATCATAGCGGTCTTGTGTTCATTTCATTAATTTCAAGAATAGAAAATGAGGATTTTTAGACCTAGAGTAAGAGGAAAATGGATTGATCTCATTGCTTCCACCTCCCACCCCTTGTCCTCATAAAAATGGTATTAAAAATTTTTTTGTAGGAAAATAGGCTTATAAGATTTATTTTACTTTTTAATTTATTTACTGATTTTTCCCAGGCTATGCTCTCTATGTTCTGTGTCTAGAGATGCCAGGGATTATAAGATTACAATCAGGCTAATGAGTTTACCACTGCTTGGGTTTAAAAATAACTGTAACAAAAATGGTTATAATATTATATAAATTTGGGGAGAGGCTTCCACAAGATAAATTTTATTTTGTGGGTTCCATTTTTGTTAAAAGCATGCCTGTAAGATCTCTCTGGGGGCAAGTTCTAAAATGATAGTCAGGACTAAAATGATATTGTCAGGAGAGTGATTCCAAGTATTGTCTAGCAGTTGTAAAAGATTCAGAATGACACATAGGTGGACCCCTCCCCACCCCTGTAGACCTGTTTCATAAACATTTAGATTCATAAAAAAGATAAGTAACGTGGAATTCTTTAAGTATGGACCACTAGTTCCATCACAATAAAACCATACCTGCAGGGGCCCGGAAGGTAAGTACAACTGACGTTTGAACAATACTTAGGTTGGGGAACCAATCCCCTGTGCAGTTGAAAATCCGTGTATAACTTCTGAAACTTAACTACTTAACAGAAACTGAACTACTTTTAGCCTACTGTTGACTGGAAGCCTTACTGATAACAGAAATAGTTGATGAACACATTCTGTATTGTATATGTATTGTATGCTGCATTGTTACAATAAACTAAGCTGGAGAAAAGAAAATCGTATTGAAAAAATAAGGAAAAGAAAATAGATTTGCAGTACTGTACCGCAGTTATTGAAAAATGTCTGCATGTGCATGGACCCGTGCAGTTCAAACTTGCGCTGTTCGAAGGTCAACTGTATGTGGCGGTCCAGAACACAGGTACTAAAGCTGGATGGCCTAGGTTCACACCCTAGCTCCTCTATTGCCACCAGCGTGGCCTTGCATGAGGTTCCTGGCCACTTGACCTGTTTTTCTTCTTTAGATATCAGATCTTAACAGTACCTCCCTCTTCAGATCTTTGTGAGCATTAAACAAGTGGAGTGTGCAAACATAGATGCACATAAAGTGTGAAGAACCGTTTTGGCACAGAGAATGCATCAGTAACCCTTAACTATAATTTACGCTTCTGGAATGGAGTGTATTGTGGGCCAGCAGCAGAAGCCAGTTTTGGCTAACAAGCAAAAAGGAGACTAGCAGAAGGTTGTTGGGGAGGCGGGAGCTCACAGAGCAGGGTCAGTCAGTAAGACGAAGAATGGGACAACCCTGATGCTGTCTAGCTCAGTTTCATCAGATACTGCCCATTTTGTTTTCTTCTGCTCTTTTGTCAGTTCATCCAATACTCAGAGTGGGTCCTTGGCCATTTTGAGGGAGGTGGTTTTCTCTAGGAAAATTAAAGCTAGATTAGATCAGGCCTTGTGCAGGGTGATCCTTCTCTCCTTCCTTCCTCCTTCACTGCCTTCCTTCTTCTTCTCTCCCTCTCTTCCTCCCTTTTCCATCCACCCATTCATTCAGCCATCCAGCCATCTACCCACCCATAATAGTCTGAGTTCCTGCTGTGTGCCAGGTCCCGTGCTAAGAGATGGAGATATAGTTTGGATAGGGCACACCAGGCCTTTGCCTGGTGAGCTTACATTCTGGAGCAGGGGGACAGGCAATACATAAGTAAACCATTTCATATAGATACATGTGTTGAAAAAGAAATAGAACTGCAATGCAATAGACAGGGTCAGGTCTCTGCTATCGATGGGGAACTCAGGGAAGGCCTTTCTCTAAGCAGGTGACATTTGAACTGACACCTCTGTGATGGATAGAGCCAGTCATGGGAAGAGCCTTCTATCTCAATGCAGAGAGGCAGTCATTATCTCTAACTTACCCTCTGAAAGAGAAAAAACTTCCTGCCTCTTCCTACTTTGTATGTTGCTGAAATCATATGCAAATTTAGTTCCACATTGCTATTGGTTTTGCCTCATCATCTCTTGGATCTAGGGACATCAAGGGCCTTGTTGCCTGGCCTTGACCTTTGTCTCCTCCCACCTTAGCCTGGGGTGACACATCCATATCTGCGAATTTCCATGGGCTCCTTGCCAACTCCTGAGCAGGCTTGGGGCTTGGGTAGAGTGGTCAGCAGAAGTTTGCACTTTCTATTTCCCAGTCCTTTCCCTCAGAGTTGATTTCTCCTTAGAGACAGTGTGTCCATGATGGTTGGGGTCTGTAACAATGGCTTCTGGGCATCAGAGAAGGTATAGGTTAAATAGAATTGGAAAGTCTGTCCAGCTTCTCCTGTGCAGGTAAGGGTTCATGGCCTTACATCAGGCATGGATGACTAAAGCAGTCCAGCTGGTTAGGGTGGACTTGTCATTTTGACTTCTTTAATTGGAGCTCCTTCCTTCACCTGTCACCTCCAATCATGGAGGTGTCCTCACTCTAGTTATAGGATTGGGTATTGCTTCATCCAGTTGGCATTCTAAAGCTGATTACCTGGTTACTTCTCTGAGAGTCCTGAGAAATACAGTTTCAGATCATTGCCATCTGTAGGTTTCAACCACAAACTTACTTGTTCCTCCCACCAGATCTTGTCAGAATCAGGACAGAGGTGAGGAAGGACTGAAACCAACAAAGAAGGTGACATTTTTAATGGGTTATATGTGACAGAGTATACACATAAATATAAAATCCCAGCTTTAACATAGGATACCCAAATCCAGCAAAGTAAATATTAACAGTGCCGGCATAAGATAGAGAAGACCTATCATTTTGGCAGTTAATGTGAAAACATCTGGGTGTCTCCGTTGAGAGCAAGTTTAGTGTGAGCCAATGTGATAAGCTACCTGACAAATCCTAGAGTCTTTCAATAATCCTGGTACATCTCTGTGCAGTGAAAGTTGTTGCTTATAATTCTGATGACCCATGACTATATTTAAACCTTTTTATTTGGCAAGCATTAGGGATGACTGATAGCTCTATTTTTGTATTTCACGGTTTCTAAATGTGATGCTGTTTCTTGACATTTTCATTATACTTTTATATCAGCTGGTGAGTGTAAGCTCAGGAAACTCCCACTTTATAAAATCTGTCAATTCTGGATGCTATTTATAATAAAAATAGTGACACATTTGGAAATCTGGGTGGGCATGTACTAAGAACATTGGTCATTTTAAATTCTGTTTTCTAATAATGTATTTCAACAATTCAGAAATTTTATTTTCTTTTGGTAAAATATCTAAAGAAAAATTGGAAAAATGAAGCTTTAAAAAATGAAAGTATATTTTTTGAGTGTATGAGAGTCTAGCTGTCCAAAAGCTTGGTGTGAAAGAACTGATAAGGAATTTATAAGGCTAGCCACAGGGGCTCTTCTTGATTTAGTTGTGGAAAGCAGACTTCTAGTGATTCCACGAATGTTCCATACCAGGTTTTTGGTCTGACTGTTATTTTACTCTACTGACTCTTCAACATGTCTGTTGTCTCATTTGATATCCCATTTAAAAATTAATTCTTATAATAAGTAGGTTGGCTATAGGTCACAATATTTAATCTTAATAAATAGCCGGGGAGTATTCTGTTTATATTATGATCAATTTCTTTATCTCTGTGTCAGTTTTGCACTTTTAAAGTAAAAAGGACTGGGGCACCTGGGTGGCTCAGTCAGTTAAGCGTCCGACTTCAGCTCAGGTCATGATCTCACAGTCAGTGAGTTCGAGCCCCACGTCGGGCTCTGTGCTGACAGCTCAGAGCCTGGAGCCTGTTTCAGATTCTGTGTCTCCCTCTCTCTCTGCCCCTCCCTGGCTCATGCTCTGTCTTTCTATGTCTCAAAAATAAATACAAACATTAAAAAAATTTTTTTAAGTAAAAAGGACTTAGAGAAGGTCCTAATTCCAATGACTATGTGATGACCTCTAGTTTGGTATTCTCAACACATATTCTGTTAGTTCTGATTAAAAGTGCAGATTCCTGTGTGTGTAGACAGAATAATGCCTCTGCCTCCAAGATGTCCATGTCCTAATCCCCCGAACCTGTAGATGTGTTACTTTATATGGCAAAAAGGACTTTGTTGATGTGATTAATTTAAGAATTTTGAAGTGGGAGATTATCCTAGATTATCTGGGAGAACCCAATGTCATCATAGGGGCCTTCAGAAGGGAAAGAGAGGGACAAGGGGGTCAGAGAAGGAGGTGTGAGGATGGGAGGAGAGCTCAAGAGTGATGCTGGACCACAGGCCAGGGAATTCAGGAAGTCTCTAGAAGCTGGTAGAGATAAGAGAACAGATTCTTCCCCTTGGAACCAGAAGGAATGCAGCTCTACCAATCCATTTTGGACTTTAAACCTCCAGAATTGGAAGACAGTACGTTTATGTGTTTTAAGCCACTAAATTTATAGTAATTGGTTACATCAGCCATGGACCTTCCCAAGTTGAATGGTCTGGGAGTTGAGACTGAGGTGGTTTGCCCTTCTGTCCTCCCCCCCCCACCCCCATACACACTGCAGGATTCTTATGAATTGTGGATCAGGGGAAGTTATTTACTCATATTAATTTGAAAGTAGCTGCAGGGTAATGATTTAGGCCTTGGAAGCTTTGAAAATAGAACCATCAGAACAACAATATTACACATAATGTTTATAAAGACACACAGATTACAACAAAAATGTCTAGTTTGCTTTAAATCTAAGCAAATAAATCACCTATAAACATGTAATCTGGGGTTAAAGAACAAAAAGAAAGTACTACTAAGGTATAAGAGTCCACTCTGACATCTTCTTGGAAACCCACATGCCTACATGTTTCTTTGGCCTTCCCTCATCATTTACTCAATGATATGTATGATACATACATATATGTACTGTGTGTGTGTGTGTGTGTGTGTGTGTGTGTGTTTATATATATATATATTCTGGAAGTTTTTCTGAATCTCAATGGTTAAAAAAATCAACAATAAGCATTAAATAGGAAAAAGTAGGCCTATATTCAAGGAAAAGAGAACCTGACTGATATTAGATTTTAATCCTCAAAAGTAAGTGCTAGAAGATAATGCAGCAGCATTTATGTTTCATAAAGAATAAGGTTGTTAAGTAAGATTTTGTAGGCTTTCTATATGCAAGATTTCTAAGCTCATTCATGTAAATGGGCAAATAATAGTTATCTTCAGAAATACAATGGATTTAGTGTCTGCATCCCATTTCTGAAAGAAAAAAATTCTTGAAGTGCATAAGCCAAATGAAAGAATTTATGAATAAAGATAAGGCAAGAAATGAGAAGCATTGGTGTAAATGATTCAGCAGTGAGCCATTGAACCCATAAAATATAAAGTAGGAGTAGTTGATCTAATGTGGTTGCTTCAGTAAAATCTGGGAGGTAAAGTGGAGTAGAAAATCTTGCCTTCTTGCAAAGAGCCTGTAGGTTTATATTCCACTGATATATAAATGTTAGATATGTAATTTTAAATAGATATTAAAATTTAAATAGAAAAGCTATGTATAAATTCCAAATGACCAGAAAAAGAAAATAGCAAATAGAAAAGTTGACCAAAATAAAAAAAGATGGAAAATTAGAAAAACAAAAGATCAGAAAATACAATAAACAAGCATAAACATAAGAGCAGGAAAAAAAAATCAGACATGTTGACTATCACAATAAATGTAAGTTGCTTAAATTCCTCTATTAAGAGACAGTGCTTTGGATTGAGACCAAAAGTAACAATCAGATGGATGCTATTGAGCAAAAAATGTGTTGAATGAAAAGACCCAAGGCATATACCAGGAGATACCTGTCAAGGGACAAAAAAAGAAAAGAGAGAGAGAGAGTAGGGCTATCAACAATATAAGATCAAATAGAATGTAATACAAAAAATAATTAAACAGTAAAGAGGCTTTAGAACTATTAGTAAAGTGTAATCATCATCAAAGATGTTTGGGAATACATTGTCTGATGGGTTTTGATGACAGAAATAAAATGTACTAAGTCAGTAGAATTAGTAGAACATGACCATGTTGATAAGAGCAAGATACTGATAGACACAGACATGATAAAGACTTATTTTTGTGGCTACCAGTGAGTGAGGAACTGGGAGGGATGTGGCAGGAATTTTTTCAGAACACTGCTTTCAGAAAGACTTGAATTATAAGTAAAAGGACATGTATTGAAACTGTGAGCTTGAGAATACCTGGGGGTGGGGTACTGCCTGACGTTTAGGCTTCATGGTCATGACCAGAATAAAGAAACTGAGAGTTCACAGAACCACTGTCCTTCTTCTTCTTCCTGCTATCAGTGTTCTCATGTTGGGCTACAAGTGGTGCAGGCAGCCTGTAGCCTCTGTTTCATTCCCTTTACCTGAGAGCATAGAGTCTGTCCAGAAAGGGTAGTAGAGGGCCAACAGTGACATTAATCTCATCTTTTTTCATAACAGACAAATTCTTGAGACAGTCTAAGTGTCTATTATAGGAGGATTGGTGTCCACAGATGTCCACAATACCTTTTTAAATGAAAAACTGTACTGTGAGCCTAGCCTTTATAAAAAAAAATCAAATGAACTTAATAGAAAAAAAAGCTAGATATAAATACACCGAAATATTGCCATAGGTTTATCTCTGCATGCAGTAGTATAGGTAATTTTTACTTTCTTCTCTATAATTTTTCATATTCTCTAAATTTGGCAACTTGAGTATACATTATTTATCTAGTCAGGAAAAGCTATTTCCATCTTGAAAAAAAGGTACTCTACCTTATCTTTCTCTGAATTCCCACTATAATTTCCTATGCCAACATTTCCTCTAAGGGTGCAGTGAAAGATTGCTTATACAAGATGTTAAATATGTATTTTGAATGAAAAAGAGATTCCAAGGTCACATTTGGGGAAGGCCTAGTTATTCAAGGTTGAAATGTTTTCTTTCTGTACTATGTATTAGAACTTGCAGAGTGTTTGTTATTCTGATGTGCACTGTCACTCTTCATGAAAGGGATATACTGTGTCATGTTTTCAGACCTCATTGACTATGGAACCTTTTTTTGATATGTGTCCCTTGAGAAACTAGTACTCTGTGGGAAACACTCCTAGACACACTCATTTATCCCAGAATTATTCATTTGATCATGTATCTCAGATTCCATGCAGGCACTCCTTGGCCTTCAAGATCTGGCATTATTGACTGGGACCTGCCTGGTTATTGTGTTCAGGATGTCCCAGGCAGTCCCCATACTTTCTTCTAATTCCCACAGATTATGTGCTCCATTCTCTGGAATCTCCATGCTCACGGACTACTTCAGCACTACCCTGTCTTATTCAAATTTGACAGTCAAAAAACCTTTGTGAGTTTTTGTCAGCTTCCCTCTACCCTGGTCTACCCATACAAAGGCATTTTTTTCTGAAGCATTAAAAAAAGATGACTGATGATTTTGTAGGGGACGTGGTAGAGGGTAGCAGATTTCCCTTGCACGGTTGAGTGCCAACAACTTTCAACATGTATAGATATCAAGAGTTCTTTGGTCTTAACAGCCAAAAAGGATTTCTCTGTTATTCTTCTCTCATTTAATGTACACATGCTGGCCATTCTCTTCCAAACTCCTGGAGTTTATCTTGTTGTCCCTTCTTTTCAAATCTAAGAATTAAACATTTCTTTTCCTGCTATAATTCAAGGGCTTTTTACTTAGCCCTGGCAGCCTCTCTGAAACTGTCCCAGGGTTGTAAAAACTTACCAAGAGGCAGGAGAGGAGATAATGTGTCTGTGGGGCTCTTACGTAGGTAAGAGGTCACTTGCTCAGTGCCATTGAGCTGGCATGTCTTCTTGTGTTTCTCATGTGTTTTTCAGGGCTCCCCCATGCCATCTTCAGCATCTGGAATGATGTTGGCTGCTGTCCAGTACTTAGAGCCCATTGCTCATGAAATAATAACTGAAGAAATTAACTGATCTTAATCCTTTTGGTGCTTTGTGGGCAGAAATGCCAGATTTACTTTTCCCCACAGTACCATGAAAAATAGGGCAATTTGGGAGCTTTGGTACAATTTAGGAGAGTTTCAACTCTTAAACTAAAAAAAATTAAATGTAAAACGATCAGCTGTTTTTTCACAGGTATGATAGATGTTGGCGTTATTCAGGTGGGTTGAGCATTTCAAATTTTATGTTAGTAAAAAGAAATATATTCATGTTTACCTCTTTTTAAAATTAATTTTTATGTCATCTAACAAAATAAGGACATAGTTTAAAAAGTCAAATAGCAAATAGGAATACTTAGTAGTTCTCTGCCCTAACTTGTCCAGAGACAATTACTTTTGATTCTTAGTTTTTTTCCGAGCACTTACAACATATCTATAGTAAGATCCTGTTTTCTTTGATTAATCAGTTTTAGACACCATTTTAGACTTCTTATTTTGGTAACCAGTATTTAGCTTTTTAACCTCATTGTCCCTTCTGCTTTCCTTATCTTACTCCCCAGAGTAGGTGTATAAGTTAAGTCAGTATTTGGGTTTAAATTACTGCATATGTAAATATTATTTATTCCAGAGCCATATAGTGAATTATGAATTATTGACTAACTTACCTTTTTTCCCCTCAAGTTGATACTTGCCTTCCTTTTTCATTTGCTTTATCATTCAGTACCTCCCCTTGCTGTAGCTTTTCATGCAATTTTATACAGTCCGTTCCAGCAAGTAATCTTCCTGTTCCCTTTTTCTTCTTGGATACCTCATTTGCCTATCTTGGGTTGATGGCTTTCCGGGCCTGCTGTACAGCTGTCATCTTGGAAAATGCTGTTATTTTTGGAATTCTCTTTACCCATTTTCTGGATCTCAAGTCTTCTTCATTCTGGCCTTGCTCCCTTGTTTTGGTGGAGTACATCCTATATTAATTTCATCTAAAAAGATGCCGCATGGTTTCAACATACCTTCTCTTAGCTCACTCTGCTGTAATGTGAGCTAGTGCTGGTCAGTCCCTACACCACAGACCTTTTGTTTTTTTCTTTTCAGGGAACAGGCCGCAGAATTCTGCTAGGAGGAATTTATGGATCTGTTTTCAATTGGCCTTCCCAATTTTTCCTTGTTTTAGCTCCTCCTTCCCAATTGTTACATAAATGGCAAAGATGCTCTCACTCTCTTTTGTGTATTGGCCCCTAGGTGGTTTATTTCCTCACCACATATTGAAACCTATTAACTTAAAAGCTTGCTGGTGCTTGGGCACCTGGGTGGCTCAGTCAGTTAAGTGTCCGACTCTTGGTTTCAGTTTATGTTATAATTTCATGGTTCATGTGATTGAGTCCTATGTTGGGCTCTGCACTGACAGTACAGAGCCTGCTTGGGATTTTCTCCTTCCCTCTGTCTCTGCCCTTCCCCTGCTTGCTCATGCTCTCTGTCTCTCTCAAAATAAATACACTTAAAAAAAAAAAAAGCTTGCTGGTGCCAAACTTCAAGTTTTAACACATCCAATCATTTTAAAGAATAGCATGAGTAAACAGATCTTTAAAAGATTTTTATTTTATTAAAATTTTTTTTAGCATTTAGAGCCTCCTTGCTTTGCATAATCTGAAAGACCTCCCTCAGCATCTGGTGGCTGTTGATAAGATCCAACCTTGTAGTTAAAGGCCCCATGCTGCTGCTGCCCCTTAAGCTGTCTGACCCTGAGGCTTCTCACTGTGCTGCTGAGTGACATCCCCTAGATGTATACGCCCCTCTCTGATGCCCCTCTACCTCTACTCTAGGAGGTCCCTTGCCCTCCTTCCCTCTGGATGGTGGCCAGCTGGCCTTAGGCCCCTGGACAGTGTCATGTTATAAGGCATTTCCATTCTTATGAAACCAGGCATCACCTGATAAAGCGCATTGTGGATTACTGCCTTTTTTGGCCTTTTTCCTTGATCAGCTCCTCAGATCTACATTAACTCAGCTCTGGCTCCAGGGATGTCCAGAGAGGCCCGTGCCTGAACTTTCTGGGAATTCTGAGAATTCCCAACTGGTTGTACACCTGGTTCTGTTTTCTGCTGCTTTGGAATTCATCTTTCTCATTTCTGCCAAATCAGTGCCATCTGTCTATCTTTTTCCTAGCTTCCAAAGTTTGTTTGCCATCAATATTTGTTTATCCCTTCCATCAGTCTTTATTCCTTCCTGTTTATCTGGGCTTCTCTTTGGGTCAGTGTCCTTTAGCTTTTCTTAGTGCAGCTTTGCTGGTGAAAAATCCTGCTCTGATTGTCTGAAACAGTCTTTATTTCACATTTGTTTTTTGAAGGTTGTTTTCTTGGTTATAGAATTCTAGGTTTGTAGTTATTTCCTTTCAGGAAATTATAGGTGGTCTCCATGACTTTGCTTAGAAATTGACTTTCAGTTTTTTTGTTACTTCTTTAAAGGTAATGTGTGTGTGTCCAATTCACCCCTTTGCTGGAATTATTGAATAATTTGTGGTTTGTTATTTTATATGTTTTGGAAAATTCTCAGCCATATGTCTTCCACACTCTTCTGGGATTTTTTTGTTTTTTTGTTTTTTTGTTTTTGTTTTTTGTTTTTTTTTCTCTCTGGGACTCAAATTACACATGTCAGGTCTTTTCATTATGTCTTATATTGCTCTAATATTATTTTTTACTTTTTTCTCTTTATCTTTTAGTTTGGGTACTTGTTTTAATTGACCTGTCTTGTAGTTTACTAGTCCTGCTTTCTTCTGTATCTGATCTGATATTAAACCCATCCACTGAATTATAAATTTTGGGTATTTCTTTTTTTAGTCCTACACTTTTTCTCTTTGATTTTTAAAGCTTTTAATTATCAAGTGAAATTCTTCCTTTCATTTGTTTTGTCCATCTTTTGTTTTCTTGGACATAATGATTCTGAAGGTGCCCAACTAACTTCATTATCTGGATTGTTTGACAGCCATCCCCTTATGCCAGGTGGGGACTGATGTGTCAGAAGTAGTGTGTAGTCCAGGTGAGCTGCAGTCTTTTTTTGGTAAGTCCTGGCCTTGTGGGGTTTTCAAATGGTACTCTTTTGTATTCTTCATAGACCCTCCCTCTGGGGTTTCTGAATTACAGTCTTTATCTTCACTCAGCTTTTCAGTGCCTTTTTGTTAAAGATTTATGTGCTTTACCCTCAGAATTTGGAAAATATCCCAAGGGGTAAGCCAAACCTGTGCTTGCATCCCAAGTCTCTGTGTAAAGTCAAGCCAGGGTTCTCTGGCTTCTGCTTCTGCCACAAATTGGCCAATGCCTCCAGGGTAAGGAAGTTGCAGAGGTTAGCTCCACTCTAGGAGGAAAGTTTTCTCCTCAGTGCAACTGCTCTGAATTTCATTGCTCTCAGCTTCTTTCAAAGAGTTAGTTTCCATATTTTATCTAATTTTTCCAGTTGTTCTTGATGGGAACATTGATGTGCTGTTAACTACTCCAGCCTACTTAGAAGTAGAAGACCTTAATGACTGTGAACTGCCTTTAAGAAGCATAAGTCAAGCTTCCCTTATGCATAAATAATTGCATCCCTCTAACTGCTCTGACTTATTCAGTAGGACCTTTATGTAGGTAAGACATAGCAATATAAATTTTAAGTAATGGTGCCTGGAACACTGTGTCAGGGAGGATTCTTCATGGTGTCCCCTCTGCACTTGGCCAGGAGTGGTGCTGTGATGGAGGAGTTTTGTCTCTTTTGGTTGTGGGAGGAAGTTGCCCCCTGTTTGCCTTTCCTGTTGAAGGATTCCACTTCAGTACTTGACAGACATTTGGACAGAGCTCTTAAAGAAAACGAAAGCACATTAAGTTAAATGCTGCTTTTACACTGGAGAGAGCTGGTGGGCAGGAAGTGTTTGATAAAAGCTCAGGTTTTTAGAGTGCTGTTATTAATGTTTTGATAAAATACTGCACTCCCTGTGCATTTTTTGTTTGTGTCGTGCATAACTTAAACTTTGCAGTAGACTTCATGATAGCATGTCTTTAAAATGTGTTTGCTGTAAATTCTGAATAAATGATCCCAATCATTATTCTAAAATGTTCTAAATTGCTTCTATTCTTACAGTTGTTAGTATGCCACATATTATTCCATTCTGATTTTTTGCTGAGCAAAACATAATTGCTTTTGTGGAATATAGCTCTATTGATGGTGTAATCAGATATTAAAAATAGTATTGCAGAGTTTTGCAGAAAATACAATTAAAGAAGCAGTGAATGTGTGTGTCTTTCCACTCCTGTTCATAACTATTCTTTTCAGACTAGAGCCATTAGAGAAAATCAAATCTTGATTTGAGATTATTTATATGGAAAATAGCCATGAATTATATTTGTAAGATAATACATATTTTAACCATAGGAAAGTTTCTTTTTGTACTCAGATTATTGCACATGGGACTGGGGACTTAAAACAGTCTTTCCTAAGCATGAAATTTCTTCTGTAGTATGTCTTTGCTGTTCACGAGTGTTGACTCTTTCATGGAATTGGTTAGGCTTCTCAGTGTTGACTTTGAAACTTACTAGATCTGTTTCCTTCAACAGATTATTTCACATCTTGGAGACTTGGTTTCTTTGTCTGTAAGAAGGGAGACAATGAGCCCCTCCTGAGTTGATGCATAATGAGGTACTCGTTGTGATAGTCCTTGGTGAGAGTTGTTCCTTGGGTTCTACTCTTTGAGGCTAACCAAATGCTCTCCATCTCTCCACCTTTCCATGTTTCCCTGAACCACCATTTTAGGCATCCAGGCAAAGGTTTAAAAGCTGTAAGGATGCCTGGGTGGCTCAGTCAGTTGAGCGTCCAACTGTTTATTTCACTTCAGGTCATGATCCCAGGATCATGGGATTGAGCCCTATGCCAGGCTCCTTGCTGAGTGTGGAGCCTGCTTAAGGTTCTTTCTTTCTCTCTCTCTCTCTCTCTCTCTCTCTCTGCCCCTTCCCTGCTCTCACTCTTTCTCTCTCTCTAAAATACATACATACATACATACATACATATATACATACGTATATAAGTGATGATATTTTCATACAGTGGAATATCATTCAGCCATTAAGGTGATGTAAATGAATACTTACAGGATGTGATGTCATGATCATGATACATTATATAGTAATGATTATTGACAAGACTATGAGCCATTTTTTTAAAAATCTAGTTAAGTAGAATACAATAGGGTCCAATCTATAACAGAAGTTATGGAAGTGGTGAGAAATAAATTGTTTCCTTTTCTTCCTTTAGCTTGTAGGGCTTTCCAGAAAGCCCCATATATTTTTATATGTTGAACTTGCATTACCTTTGTTATAAAATACAGAGTAAAAGTAAGAACACCGCTGCTTAGGCTGTGCTGCCTCATTGTGGCTACAGAAGTGGACAGGTGTGCAGGTGAGGGGGATGGGTAGTCTTGGGAGGCTGAGTGTCTGCACACCAAGAGCCTTCAGGAACATCACTTATGCCCAGGCCCTTTGCTCAGTTTGGGGACTGCCCACATGAAAAAGGTATGTCCTCTGCCCCCAGGACTTGCTGCATGCCAGGAAAATGGGCACATGGATGGGATGTGGGCCCTGGTGCCCTGGTACCATGGTTCCGTAGCTTTCTCCTGGGGGGCTGCACATTCTGGTGCAGGAAGGGGGAGGCCCAAGCAATTCATTGTGGTGGAGGGGCCTGGATGAGGCAACACAGATAGGCAGGAACTCTCTGGGCCTAAAGATTTGGGACTTACCCCAAAGGCAGAAGAAGGGAAGAGTCTCAGAAGAGGACAGGGCGTGGTCATATCTGAATGGACATGTCATTCTGCAGAATGGAGAATAGGTTCGAGATGCAGTCAGAAGTGGGGGCAGGGAGACCTGTTGTAGAGCTGTTACTGTAGTTCTGGTGGTGAGGTGACAGCCAGGTAGCCAGTGTGGGTGGAGGGTAGAGGCATGGGCAGAGGAGGTGTATCCAGTATGAGTTGGACAATGTGATGTACCTGCTTTGGATAGGATGTGAGCATGAGGGGGGTGTCAGGGAGGGAAGCGGCGTAACTTCAGATTTCTGAAAGGCCTCAGACCGAAGTAGGAAATGTCCTGGCTGGGGTGGAGGTGTGATGGCATGGTTGGCACTACTGAGTCAGACCTGCTGATAAGGCATCCAGCAGGTTTCCATAGGCTTGGGGATATGCACAGGGGCCTGGAAGGCAGAGAGGCTGGGGGAAGAGGTTGGAGACACTCAATGAAGGATGCAGCAGCAGTGAGAATAAGCTGTCCCAAGACAGATCACCTATAGAGGGAAGGAGAAGGGTTGAGGAGATGGGCAGGGGATGTTTCAGGGAGGGGTGGCTGCAGGGACCAGTGGCAAGGAAAGGGGAACAGGACTGGAAAATGGCAGTGGTCCTGACCCCTGCTACCCAGCCCTTGGGGAGGCCACTACATCTATTCAGGGCCATTAGGGGGAGATCCCCTGCATGCTGCCAGCATGGCACAGTTGTGCAGGTTCCCCAGCCTCTGTTTGGGGGTTCTAGAAGTATCTAAGCCTGTGGGTAGATATAGACCATGAGTGAGGGGTGGGGGCCAAGGTGTCCCAGCATGAGTCCCTTCAATTGGACGGTCATCAGCAGGCATGGTCCTCACTCTCATGGGATGGTCAGCAGTATAGAAGTGCTCCTATGCCCTCTCATAGAAATCAAGTCCCCCTACCCCCTTCCCCTGTTATCCCAACCCTCTGCCTCCTCTGGGGACCTCACTAAGTTCCAGAAAGAAGACTCGTTCTGCACCCAAGTCTCTGTGTATGGCTTGGACAGCTGAAGAGGACCAGGGTTGGTGCAAGGACATAGGGATGCCTGGGCGGGGGGGGGGGGGTAGCACCTGTCCCCCTGGACTGCAAAGAAATCCTCCAAGGGGCAACTGTGAATGTACAGGAATTCAGGGGACCCTGCACGATCCAGTCTATAGGCTCAAGGGATTCTGAGAAGGGAGTGTGACTTGGGACAAGTTTAACTCAGAAGACTCAGGGTTTAGGAGCATAGCCTCTGGCCCTGAGAATAGGCTGCCTCTAGGAAAACCCAGGCAAAGGCACCTTTAAGGAAAAGTCCTAGATTTTGGAGTTTGCGTGAAGTGTGTGGTTTCTAACATTAGTACAGTGGGCCTTTATCCATAATCATTTGGAGATGAAGGAGCAATTTGTCTACCAGGCAGGTTCACTTCCTGTTGTAATTCCAGTGGATTTAAAAGTTGATGCGGGTCTGTGAATTTGCTTACATAATTATACTCTGATAGCTTTTCATTATACTTGATGTGATTTTAATGGAATTAATGTTCTGTATCAACAAATACATTGTTTTTATTGTGCAAAGAGGAGACTTTTAAAAGGAGAGAACCAAAATGATTTGCACATGGTTTCTATAGTATTCTTTTCCAAACTGGGCAGTATACCTGCCCACTTCATATTTTCTTCCCTGTGTTGGTTGAGGGAAGTAGAAGGGCAGGAGGCTTTTACACACGTTTGGGTACTAGTTGGAATTCATCTTTGAAACTTGCATTTATGTCTTCAGTTCTTACTGTTCTTCAATTCTTCCTATTCTCCATCAAAGAATAGCAGCCATATGGAATTGCCTATGGCCACCTGCCTATGGCATCTTACCTGGCAGACCAGGCCTCCCCACACACACCTTGGATCCCTACCACCTTCTGGACCCTCATCACAGTGCTTGTGATTCTGGTTTCTTGTCTTCTTAGTAAGTCCATAAGTCTTCAGAGACCCTCAACATTGTTCTGAAGTAAGGGGCCCTCAGTGCAAGTTGGAATTTGGCCCCATCCACCTCTCCCACCTGTGGAAGGGAGCATTAGAGGGAATTATGTCCCTCTTACCTGGGTATACCCATCCCTTTAGAAGGTAGAATCGGCTGTTGTTAGCTTGTGTTTCAGTAAAGTATTTTTTCTATTATTTATAAAACATGGGAACCTAAAAAGTACAAGGAGGAAGCCAAAGTCCCACTCTACAGAGATGATCATGGCTGTCTTTGGGATCTAGTGCTGATTTCTTTATGTATTTTGTGTGTTTGCATTTGTATTTATTTACTTAATGCAAGGGAAATTATCCTCCCTCCATACCATTTCGTAGCCTGCTCTTTCTTTTCTTCTTTTTCTTTTATGTGGTGTGAACATTTCCACACAGCACTAAATATTCTTCTACAACATGATTTAGTGGCAGCAATTGGAAAAGACCTAATAAATATAAGCAGTTCTCTCTTGCTAAACACCCAGGTCATTTCCCATTTTCAAAATTATAAAGAACACTTTGATTAATACCTGGAATTCTTAGAAGTGGAATTACAGGTTCCAGTGGTATGCATAGTTTAAAATATTCATGATATAATGCGTGCACAGATCAAAGGTTAGTATTTCAGAAAGTTACACATTTAATAGCAAGTGTTTCTTCCCTTCCTCTCTCTTCCAGTTTCCCATTGTTAAGTTCCTTGTGAATACTTCCAGAGAGAAACATTTATGTATGTACTAGCATCCATCCATTTCTCTGTTTATACAAATGGGATGATTCTATGCACACTGGGCTATATCTTGTTTGTCAATTATTTATGCTTGAGATTTTCCGCAGTAGCATAAACAGATCTACCTCAAATTTCATAATGCATATATTCACGCTCTATGTAAATATCAAAGTTTATTTAACTAGCCCTTTATTGTTACCCACTTGTTACAGGTTTTTGCTATAAACATCCTTGTGTAAGTGACTTGCGATACCTCTGGTACTGTATCCATAGGCTGTGTTCCCAGTAGTGAAATCATTCAATATAAGTATATGTATTTCCTATTTTGAGAGATTTATGAAATTGCCATGAAATAAGACTACATCATTTTATACCAACACCAATAATATTAAAGAGGAACTTCTTTTTCCTCTGTTCTTGCCACCACTGGGTTTTATCATACTTCACCAAAAAGTTGGCAGCCTGATAAAAAGTATTTGTCGTATTGTTTTGGCTTGCTTTTAAAAAATTAGAGTAGGTTTAAGCATCCCTTTATATGTTTATCCTCCATTAAAAATGTGAACATATTTGGCCATATTTTCTATTGAGTGGTTCCCCTTTTGTAATGTTCATTTATTTAGAGAGAGAGAGAGAGAGCACACATGCACGCATGCCAGCAGGGGAGGGGCAGAGAGAGAGAGAGAGGAAGAGAGAGAATCCCAAGCAGGCTCCATGCTGTCAGCACAGAGCCCAATTCAGGGCTTGAGAACCATGACCTGAGCTGAAATCAAGAGGCAGTGCTTAACCACCTTAGCCACCCAGGTGTTCCCTTTCTTATTAATTTATATGAACTCTATAAATTAAGACAATCAACCTTTTGCCTGTTGTTTGTGTATTTTAAGTATTTTTCCCATTTGGAACTGGTCTTCCATTTTATGTTCTTTTTAAACCACAAACGTTCGTCGGCTCTTGCCATGATAAGGCTGCATGAAGAAGCACCCCAAAACTCAGTGGTTGGCAGTATCCAGTCTTTGTTTTCTGCTCTGGTTTGCAGGTCATTGGGGTGGCCCCAATGTGTGCTATATGTCCATTCAGTGGCCCAGGCTGCATGTGATGTTGGGTGGCAGGCAACATGAGATGCCCCGGAAGTCCTGGGAGTGATGGCCACCTCCACCCTGTGTGGCCAAGCAAGTTCCGTGGCCAAGCCCAGCATCGGGAGAGGATGAGTACTGTATGCACTCTCATGGGAGGCTTCCATGTTACCCGTAAGAAGCATGGACTTATGCTTCTAATATGGCGAGGCCCTGGGATTGAGAGCAAAGATCCAGTCTACTATTACATACGGATTCTTTTAATATAAACATTTGAAATTTACTAATCTTTTCTGTGAGGACTCTTGATTCTGTGTCATGCCTCAAAACACTGAATTCCTTCCAAGATTGTTTTTAAAAATGCTTCCATGTTCTTCTAGGTCTTTCAGGTTTTAATTTATGATTTACTCTTTGATTACTCTGGAATTTATTTTGGTATAAAGAGTAAGGTAGAAAATAAGTTTTATTTCTTTCCAAGTGACTAACCCATTGTTCCAATGCGTTTTATTGAATAGATTTCCTTTTTCCCTTTATAGTATTTTAATTAGAATTTCATGGACTTTGTGCAATCTTTGGTCTTTCTATTTTAAAAAATGATTTTGGGGGCGCCTGGGTGGCTCGATTGGTTAAGCGTCTGACTTCAGCTCAGGTCATGATCTCACGGTCCATGGGTTCGAGCCCCGCGTTGGGCTCTGAGCTGACAGCTCAGAGCCTGGAGCCTGTTTCAGATTCTGTGTCTCCCTCTCTCTGTGACCCTCCCCCATTCATGCTCTGTCTCTCTCTGTCTCAAAAATAAATAAACGCTAAAAAAAAAAAAAATTAAAAAAAATGATTTTGGAGGGGGCGGTGCCTGAGCCTGGATGGCTCAGTCAGTTAAGCATTTGACTCTTGATTTTGGCTCAGATCATGATCTCAAGGTTCATGAGTTCATGTCCCATGTAGGACTCTGCATTGACAGTGCAGAGCCTACTTGGGATTCTTTCTTTCCTTCTCTGTCTGCCCCTTCCCCTTCATATTCTGTCTCTCTCTTTCATAATAAATAAACTTTAAAAAAATTTAAAAATGATTTTTTGTATCAAATATGAGGACTTTTATATTCTCAGTAGATATTTAAGATTTTGATATTGTTCTTCCTCATTTCATATTAGTCTTTGTGTTCTAAGTCATTCTGCCTTTTTCCTTGCTGTTATAAATGGAATATTTAATTTCATTCTCTTTTCTAATCAGTCTTTGTATGCATATAGGAAAGGTATTTTTTCTGTAGTTCATGAGCTTATATCCTGACACTGTAATGTGGGCGAGTGCTTTAATTTTCTCATCAGTGCAGTGGGGCACAAAAATCACACATGCCTTTTAGGGTTGTCAGGACACAAAGAATTAAAGTATAAAGCCTTAGTAAGTGTATGTCATACAGTCAGTGTTCACTAAATATAAGTAGTGTCATAATTTTTAAATATATTAATTTTCTAGCCATATGATTTACTGAATTCTTCTGATTGGCCTCTTTTTGATCAGTTTGCTTCAGTGTTCTAGATGGAGAAGCGTGTCATTTTCAAGTGGTAATAATTATGCCCCCTATTTCCATATTTATAACTTTTTGTTTGTTTGTTTTGTTTTATTAGCTGGTTGTATTAGTTTTCTATTGCTATAGAACAAATTACCACAAGCACAGTGGCTTAAAACAGCACAGGCTTAGTGAGTCTGGAGTTTCCATGGGCCCAGAGTCTGGAATATTTGGGTTTCTGTTCAGGGTCTGAAGGCTGAAATCAAAGTAAGACCAGATGCATTTTCATCCAGAGGCTTGATGAGGGAAAGATCTATTTGCACAGTCCTCAGGTTATTGTGTGGCTGTATGACTGAGTTCCAATTTTCTTGCCAAGTGTGAGCTGGAAGAGATCCAGCTGTTAAGAGCTGCTCTCAAGACACAGCAGCTTACTTCTTCAGGCACAGCAGAATCTCCCTCGTGTTTCAAATCTTTGATTTCACGAAGGGCCCCGACTCAGAGGGTTTGCCTGATGAGGTCAGGCCCACCCAGGAGAATCTTCCTCAAAACCAAACTTATTTTGGACCTAAGTGTGCAGAAAAATCCTTTCACCTTTGTAAAATACTGTAACCTAACCACAGGACTGAAATTCAACATATTCACAATCCCCCCCACACACTCAAAAATAGGGGATTCTATAGGAGGTGTACACCAGAAGTTAGGGATCTTGGGGACCGCCTCATAATTCTGCACACCATGCTGGTATTTTCATATTAATTTTAAATACAGGTGGCAATTGTGGGCATTTTTATTTTGTCCTATTAAACTAAGGTGTGTTTTTTTTCATAAAAAAACAGTGATTGAATTTTATCAAATGCCATTTATACCTCTTTGGAATGATAATTTTCAGTTTTGTCATATTAATATGATTAATTTTACTACTGTGTTTCCTCTTACTGAACTATCTTTTCATTCCTGGCATGAACCCCTCACCTTGTTCTTTATTCTTCTAACTGTATTGCTGACTTCTGTTTTACAACATTTTATTTAAAAATTGTATACCTCTATTTATAAGTAAAATTGGTCTGTTTCTATTCTCGTGATGTTTTACAAGTTTGTAACTATTATGCTGACCTTTGTAAGAAGAATTTGGAAAATTACCTTGTTTTTTCCCTCTGTGCTCAGAAAAAAATTAAATAGTGTTGGAAATCTCTATACTTTAAAGCTTTTGAAGAATTTTCCTGTGGCTGTTTGACCACTTTCCCAATTTCTTGGTGTTTGTAGGTACATTTGGTGTTTTGATTTTGGGGGGACTTAATTGTAGTAATTTATATTTTCCTAGAATTGTGATCACCTATGACATCCTAGGTGCTATTGATTGAATGTTTATGTCCCCCTAAAATTCACATGTCAAATCCTTATCCCCAGTGTGATGGTATTTGGAGGTGGAGTCATTGAGAGGTGATTATGTCACAAGAGTGGAATCCTCATGAATGGGATTATTGCCCTTATAAGAGAAACTCCAGAGAGCTCCCTTGTCCCATCTACCATGTGAGGCCATATGAGAAGATGGCTATCTATAATCCAGAAAGTGAGCCCTCACCAGACATTGAATCCACTGGCACTCTGACACTAGACAAAGGACACGATCCTGGACGCATTGCAGGTCTCTGGGGTCCACTACCCCACCCTCAAACAAACAACACACAATGAATCAAGGCCAGAGGGGCAGGTGGCTGGAGTCTGAGAGGCAGGGAGCAGGGTCAGAGCAGTATGTAGCTGGAGCAGGCATGTGCCCTGAGCATGAATCTGCACTCTAAGGTGAGGTGGCGTGGGGAGGGCTCAGACAATTTCCATGCTGAGCCATGAGCTGAGCCCCTTGGAGATCAGTGTTTCTAGATGCTGGATGCTTCTCGGTTACTGGCCGAAGCATACCTCTCTTGGGGAAAATTTCTCCATTTGGGGTCCACAGAACGTCACTGATTAAGAGCAAGCAATGTGTTGACAACAAAAGACTTGCAAGCCTGCAAGCATCAAAGAAAGCAAACTGCAGTAAGTGAGAGTCAACAGAAACAACAAGTGACAGACAGACTTAGATGCCTTCTTTCACTATACATCTTGGACTCTAGACATCTGCATATGAAATATTTAAAGCAGTTATGGTCAGAATCATACAGATGAGCATGCAGCCAGAAACTATCTGAAGCAAATAGTCATATTTGGGGAAAGATAAAAGCAGAACTTGTAAATACATAAAATATAAACGTTAACATTCTCTAAAGAAATGCAAATGTTCAATAGCTGATGAAACATCCTTCAGGGAAAATTGGTCATCTGGAAGGCAAACTTAAGGAACTTATTCAGAACAAAATGCTGAGTGACATGGGTATGGAATATGTGAAGGGAGAACTAGGAGATTTGGAGGATGGAATGTGCATGCGGCTGTTGGAGTCCCTGACAGAGAGACTGTAGGAGAGGTACTATTTGAAGATATATTGGCTATATAGCTTCCATAACTAATGAAAAATATAAAGTCAGTTTCAGGGGCACCTGGGTGGTTCACTTAGTTGAGCGTCTCTTGTTTTCTGCTCCGATCATGATCCCAGGGTCATGGGATCGAGTCCCGTGTTGGGTTCTGCGCTAAGCATGGATCCTGCTTAAAATTCTCTCTCTCCCTGTGTCCCTCCCTGGCTCGTGCCCTCTGTCTAAAATAACAATAATTTAAAAAAAACATAGTTTCAGAAGCACAGTACATCCCAAAAAGCATAAATAAAAAGAAATCTGCACCTACACATATGCAAAAATCTCAGAACACTAAAGGCAGAAAGTCTTAAAAATCTTCAAAGAGTAGGACAGCTTCACATTTCAAGGAACAACAGTTAAAAGGACTGCTAGCTTCCTGATGGCAACAGTGGAGGCTGGGGTCACCTGAGTGGCTTGATTGGTTAAGCGTCCAACTCTTTATTTCAGCTCAGGTCATGATCTCATGGTTTGTGAGTTTGAGCCCTGCATTGGGCTGTGTGTAGACAGTGCAGAGCCTGCTTGGGATTCTTGCTCTCTCCCTCTCTCTCTCTCTGTTTCTCTCCTGCTTGTGCACTCTATCTCTCTCTCAAAATAAATAAATAAATTTAAAAGAAAAAAAACTGTGGAGGCCAGATGACAGTGCAATAGTATCTTCAGACTGTTGAGAGAAGAAACTGTCAACTTAGAACCGTATACCCAGTCAAACTACTTTCCAAGCATGAAGGTGAAGTAAGACATTTCCAGATAAACAAAAAACTGGAGTTTACCACCAAAAGGTCTGCACTAAAGGAACTTCTGAGTCAAGGGTTCATACCTTATGGGATTGCAGTCTAGGGAAGCCTGGGGACCCCATCTCAGATTAAGGTTTTTAAATGTGTACAATGAAATAGGATTACAAAGGAAACCAATTATTTTGAAGTTTTTTAAAATCAGAATATTTTAAGGGGACCTGAGTGGCTCAGTCTGTCAGTGTCTAACTCTTTGATTTCAGCTCAGGTCACGATCTCCCAGTTTGTGGTTCGAACCCTGCATTGAGCTCTGTGCTGACAGCACAGAGCCTGTTTGGACTATTTTAAAAATGTGTTATAATAATACATTTGCTACTTTATTAACTCATTAAATAACAAAATCCAGTTGCAGGTGTAGTAACTACCCTAATTTCAGAGTAAAGAGCCCTGGTGAAAGGCTGCATCTCACAAGGCATAGTCAGGACAAATGAGTTTGGTACCAACCAGTATATGAAGTAATTTGCATCAAAGAAACATTCACTGAAGAACAGACTATGTTGCATTTCACTTGGATTTCCTTTTGACTCCTGGGTTATTTAGAATATCTTAAAACATTTAACTTTTTTCTTTTTTTCTTTCATGGGGCTATCTTTCTAATCATTTATAGTTTTGCTACTATACAGTGAGAAAATGAAAGCTATAGAATTCTTTTCTATTATGGAGGAAGTAGGCTGAGAAGGAGAGTGGCTTTCCTTGTTGACATTTTGAGTTTGATGTATTGATGCAGGCTCCAGTGGGAAGTGGCGTGGAGAAAGTCAGAACCACAGGTGAGCGTGATGGTTAGGAGAAAGAATGGTGGGTTGGGAATTGTTCTGAAGGAAGGAGGAAGAAGCCATGGATATGGGGTGGATATGAAGATGTATGTTTCCCAGAAGGGAGTTGAGATGGACATCGAAGGCTGAGGGTTTGCATGCTGGAGTGAGCCATGCCATGTGGCCCTAGGGAGACTCAGACACACAAAACCACTCAGAAAAGAAATAAAGTAGGAGGTTCAGCCACTCCATGAATCAGAAGACTTTTGCATAGCACAGGTCTGACATCTGAAAAGCTTTGAGAGACGGGGTCAGTAGACTTTTTTCATTCGGGGCAACTCAGAATATTATTTGCTCCATTTTTTTTACAACAACAGTTCTTTTGCTAACGCTGTGAACCCTGGCTTCTTAGTGGTAAATTGATACCACTGTAGCTATTAGGCACACCTGCCATATGTTTCATGAAAGAATTTAATTGACTTTCAAGTCTGCATTCTAGAAGGACTTGCTTCCCTACCTAAAATGTTGCATTACCATTTGCCTTTGAACCAGGAATGAAGCTCCAAAGAAAATTCTTGATTTGGGGCAATGAAAGAGGACAGGATTTAAAGAGCTAATTTTTTCCAGGCCTCTGTGTTCAGGCAGCAATACCAATCAAACAGGAAGACCTTTGGCTCTAAAGATGCCATTACTTCCTGGCAGTCTATTATCCCCTTTCATCACCCTCAACAGCAGGAAATTCTGTCTCATTTTTAATATTATCTCTTGCCTCTATTTAGGCTGGGTGGGAAGTGGAGAAAAAAGTGGGTTGGTGTCCTTTTAACAACTTGCAGGTGCTTGAAAAGTTAAGTCCCCCTCTCTCTCTGAACAGTATCATGCCTTTCCCATTTTTTTTTTTTTGGTCTTTTCTTTCACAGCCACTTAATCATATGTTACTCTTCTCTGACCCTCTTAAATTTCTTCATATTCTGTGTAAACTGTGGACTTTGAATAACGATATTGGCAAATTAAATGGGACAAAGGTTTCACGAGCTGCAGTAATTTCACGGCTAACTAGCTCCATGACCCCGTTCCTCACCAGAGTGGTACAAAATAAACTTGAGGAATTACTGAGCTGGCGGAACATGCAACGTAATTCTCACCAGTAGCTGGAATTGAGCAAAAAAATAGTTCAAACTCAGACCTGATCATTTCTGAGCAGAGGTACACTCCATTCTTCTCTGTTGCCAAGTGGACCAGGAGGCATCCTCAGGGAGGAGGCACTGTGGCACCTAGGCTTTGAAGACTCTCTTCCAAGCCATTCTCCATTCTCCTGTGCCTCCCTCCCTTGTTAGAGTGGGTACCGATGCTTCTAGGTCAGAGGAGCAAGGAAGTCAGCTTCTGGTGGGGGGAGACACGGGGAAAGAGTGGACATTTGAAAACAAGAATCCAATATTGCACTCTGGTTGTATTAGTGTATTAATAAGCTTGAGCTGCCATAACAAAGTACCATAGATTGGGCAGATTAACCAACAGTTAAGTTAACCTCACATTCTGGAGGCTAGAAGTCTGAGATCAGGGTTGAGTTCTGGTGAGGACCCCCTTCCTGTCTTGCAGACTGTCAAAACCTCACTGTGGGGGAGCTTGGGTATCTCAGTCGGTTGGGCATCCGACTCTTGCTTTTGGCCCAGGTCGTGATCTCATGGTTTGTGAGTTCAAGCCCTGCCTTGGGCTCTGTGCTGATGGCATGGAGCCTGTCTGGGATTCTGTCTCCCTGTCTCTCTCTACCCCTCCCCTGCTCGCTTTCTACCTCTCTCTCTCAAAAATAAACATTAAAAAAAAAACTTCACTGTGTCCCCACATGGCCTTTCCATGGTGTGTGCATATGGGGAGAGAGAGAGAGGGAGAGAGATCCTTCTCGTCCTGTAAGACCACCATCCCATCATGAGGGCCCTACCCTTACAACCTAATCTAACCCTAATTCCCTGCTAAAAGTACTACCTCCAAATACCATCACATTAGGGGTTAGGACTTCATGTGGATTTGGGGAGGACACAAACATTTAGTCCATAGTAAGTAGTTTTCTATGTTGTGTAGCAAACTTCCACAAACTTTATAGCTTAACACAACACCATTTAGTTTCTTAGGTCAGGAGTCTGGACATGGCTTAGCTGAGTCAACGGGTCAGGGTCTTACAAGGCTGCAGTCAAGGTGTTGCCAAGGTAACATCATTTTAAGAGGTGCTAGATAGGATCGCAGGAGTGTAAATTATATTGATAATTACCATAATTTATCATTGATTATCATATTGATAATCAAGGCTACAGGTCATCAGGGATCATCTCAGGATTTCCATGCCCCACTGAGTCTGATGATTTTATTTTTTTCCTTTGTATAGGGGAATTGAATCCACCCTCAATTAGTTATTAATGTTCTTAGAAATGTAGTTTTCCCCAGTAAAGCAAATTGTCCATATTTGTTGGAAATAAAATTATTTGAGGGAATTCATAGAATGATAACTTTATGATGGAAGTAAGGAAAGTCAAGAATTCATACTGTGGCCTTAGTTAAGTGATATTCACTTCCTTTGTGTTTATAAATGGCTGCTCTTTGGAGGTTTGTGGGTTTCCAATAATATTTCTGTTACGAGTCACTTGGTCACTATAGACATTTGATACTTTTATAAACTTCAGCTTAGGAGAGATCAAAGAGTTCTGTCTGAGCTTATTAAACATGCCTTGAGAGATCTGGTCATAGTTTAGGGATTTAGTGGGGCCCCATGTACTCATGAACTCAGAGGCCCTTCCTGAGTGAGGAGGCATTGGGCCATGTCTTAAAGAATAGGTAAAATTTTATATGGTGGAAGTGAGAAGTAGAAGGCAGAGTATAAAAGGACATTTTCTGGGAGGCATGCTTTCCCATCCTCTATCCAGGTTTTGTCTGGATGAGGCTGGTGTTGGTATGAAGGGAAAACAGAGGACACTCTTTGGAAGTCACATCCTAAGGAGATGGCAGGGTCAGAGCCAGCTGGGCCAAACCACCTCCAGGATTTGGGTTTTAGTGACCAGGAGGAGGGATGCCACAGTGTCAGGAGAGATGACAAGAGGGAGACTGTGTTGGATACAGATGGGAAAGAGAGAGGTCATAGGCATTGTGGAAGAAGAACGAGGGACTGGGCTCAACAAGACACAGGAGAACAGTAGTCAAGGGTTTCTGTACAGGTTGCAGCTGGGGGGCATCATGAAGAGAGATTTGGGAGATGGGAAAATGTTTGTAAATAATATTGTCAATATTGACTTATTTGCAGGATGCATGCATTGAAGAAAATATACATATATGACATGCTTGGGAGCAGAGTGCCCTGTTGATCTCTCTCTGATTCATTTGTGTGTGTGTGTGTGTGTGTGTGTGTGTGTGTGTGTGTGTGTGTGAGAATAAGGTTCACAAGTCTTTCCTATTAAAGACCAGATGTGTTCCTATGAAAGACCAGATGTCCAGATGTGTTTGGAATCCCACCTGAGGCTGGTGCAGGGTGTGAGAGAGACTGTTGGGTCTAAGACTTGGCCTCACCCACTGCAGAAGTGTTTGCCAAGGGGACCTTGGGGGTCTATTCAGCTAGATACTCTCTTCTGGGGACTGATTCAGTCCTTTTGGAATTCCAGGGGGAAGTGCACCAAAGCCCTCCATCCCAGGGCCCAACTGACTGGTCCATACCCACAGCAGAAAGTTGGGGTGATTTATCTTTACAAAAGACCTTGTAAGAAAATCCCTTACTTGTAGTGGGGCCTCCCAGCATATTTCCCTGTCAAAGGGGGAGCTGCAGCCCTCTCCTCTTTATTGTGTGTGGTTGGATGTTGGCCTGTCTCTGGAATTTGCATCTGAGCGACCAGGAGGAGGGGTGCCATTGTGGGAGGTAGAGACGATAAGAGGGAGACTGGGTTGGGGAGGTAGAAATTGCAGGTGCATTTTTGGACATGTTGAGGTGGAGAGTGACACCAGGAGCAGTGCCCGGCAGGCAGTGTGATTCCGCAGTCAGGGACCGACCTGCAGGAGGTGTTGGTGGATAGTGTTAGAGGATCCCCAATGACAGATGGCTCAGGCAGAGCCGGAGCCTGAGTAGAGGTCTTGGGAAGTGGGAAGGGGAGGGAGACGTGGAAGGACAGCATGGAGCAGAGGATGGCAGCCAGAGAAGGGAGAGTGTCAGGGGAGTGACACAGAGCCTAGAGGACAGTGTGCCACCCATAGGTAGATGTGGTCAGCCTCCTGTCTTCAAGCCGAGATCGCTGTACTTGTGTGTTGCACTCAGGGACCCTTTATGTGACCTTGGGAAGTGTGTCTGCCAGTGGCAAGGGCTGAAGCCACACTGTAGTGGGGAGAGAGCGGCTGTGTCTCTCTGATCTGTCTGCCCTGCCTGGACCCAAGGAGACTGGGAATTTCAGGATCAGCATCCAGTGTCTGCCTCAGGGAATGTGGGCTTGGAGCAGCCTGGGGGAAAGGTTGGCCAGGAGCTGAGGGGTGGTTCTCCTGAGAACAGAAGACATGAGGGTGTTCCTGTGGTTAGGGCTACCCAGAGGGGAGGGGCCAACAGAAGGGAGTGGCTGCCAGAAGATGTTCTGGAGGAGACAGCTCTGTGGGTCCTGGGGCAGCAAAGCCTGGGGGGCTGGCTTGGGAAAGAAGCGAGCAGCTCAGAGTCAGCATGTGGAAAGCCGGGACCTCATCTGGTGGCACCCCTTCCTGGTGAGGTGGGAAGCTGGCTGGGGACCAAGCGTGTGAAAGGGTAGAGGGGGGCCTGGTAGGTCTGCTGTACCCAGCACCCATGCACAGAAGGCATGCGCTCAGGTGACATGCAAAGGGGGTGGCTCTGCCTTTTCCCAAAGTAGTGTTTTCAGTCCTCTCTGTGATTTTTAAGTCACAGGGCTAAATGACTCACAGGACCAGAGGGGAATAAGTGCCCGATGGAGACACTTTCAGAAAGCACATTTGTTCTTGGGCCTGTCCATAAAGAACATAAGTGACCTGTCAGGACCTCCTGGTGGTCTCAGAGGCCCGTGTGCTGCAGGATCTGAACGTCGGGATGGACCACACACCTCATGGTCACCCAGCTCATGTATGTGGGCCATATTCTAGAAGTCATCCTTCTTTGGGTTGATCAGCTAATACTGTGTTTTGATCATCTGTTAACGGATTCCAAAGAGTCTTACCTTCCTGCACTGTCTGTCCTTTCAGGTGCTGCTGTCAGGACTCATTGGCGTCGTCTCCTGGAAGAGGCCTCTCTCCCTCGTGGTAAGTCCGCACGCAGTCTCCATGGTGGCCTTGGAGCAGGGCCCTCCCCATGGAGATGTGAGTGCTTTAAGGGCAATGGCAAAGAATTCTGGCTCTGTGCAGAAAACAGGATGCAGACCTTCATGAAACTGGCACTTGTCAATGCAGACGGGCACGTAGTTAACAGCCACCGTGCATCTTCCCTCCGTACATCTGAGGGTAGCCCTCAGGTGTCTGTCTGAGATGCTCATGTGCCATCTTCGCGATGGTTCTCTTTGGGTGCCCTCCTCCAAGGACATGCCAGAAACAAAGACATTGTAAGAAGTGTAGATGCAAGCGTTTTCTCTAGGTGTGTGAACATGTTCGTGCATATACATATGCATGCGTATGACCACAAAGGCAGCACATATTTTATCAGAGTTCAAGACATGTTGGCTGTTTGTATGTTTTGGAGACTGAAACTTGTGAGTGTAAGAGGAGACATTTATTTGAGTAGAAGAGTGCAGGGGTACTGCTTGAACCCTTTCTCTCATTGCTATGTCACTGTGTTGGGGAGGAGGGGCAGGCCTCACGGGGGATGGAAAGGAAATGATGGTTTTTCTCTCTGAAAAGTACCCCAAGCAAATTCATGTCTATTGATTTGTATGCGTGTTTTTCTCAGTGTATGCATTAATATATTTATGTGTCCGTGTCAGGACCAGACGAAGAGGTTTTCTAGGTTTTGATGGATAATGAAAAAACATGGTGTGGCCTCTTTGTCTTTTGTAGTAATCAATTATTTAAAATCCCTTCTTTAAGTGATTAGATTTGGAGATAATGACATGTACTAAATATTAATGGAAATAGAAAAAACCCACAAGTCTGCCTGTTGTAAACACCTCCTCCTCATGAGAGTTACCAGGGCGTCCTGAAGAGGCATGGGGAAGAGAAGGAGTGGCATTAATTCAGTGAGCCTCTTCTCCTATGACCCATCGAGAAATTTTCTTTGCAAAAAAAGATGGTTTTTTTTTATGTAAAAAGTTTCAAACATGCATAAAAGTAAGAGAGGCTAGTATAATAAATCCCCGTGTAGCCCCCATCTGTCTTCCATAAAGATCAACACTGGCCTGTCTTGTTTCATCCAAGCCCCTTGCTGGAGTATTTTAAAGCTAATGCCAGCTAATGTATCAACAAGCTGACTCTTATGCAGAGGGAAATGGTGGTGGACACACCAGCTGTGGGGCCTGATGTCCTTTGGCTGTGCTTTTGGGTGTCCTTTAGGGACATGGAGGGACAGCTTGCTCCATTCCTCCTCACCTGTCCTCGCAGTGCAGGCAGAGGAAGGCCTCTGAAGGCAGGCAGAGGATGCCAAACAAGAAGAAGCCACAAATCCTTTGGGTGGGTGTGTGGGCAAAAAGACAAGAGGAATGGCACCCATCACTCAGCCACGCTTCACACCTGCCCCCACACCTGGCCCCAGGATGGAGATTCTCATGAGTTTGTGCATTTTATTCTGAAGGATGCTGTGCAGTTTATAGCTGACAAGAAGTCAGAACTCCTTATGGATGTGGCTCAGGTGTGTCCTGGGGAAGCCAGAGCAGTAGGGTGGGGTGTTAGGGACTCACCCTAGGAAGCAGGATGAAACACCAGACTGGGATACCACAGCAGAACTTTCAAAATGCCTGTCCACTAATCCCTGTCCGTTGGTGTAGAACCAGCTGCTCTCTGGGCAATGGTCAGCGTTTCCTCCCATTGATTTATTTCTGCCCAAGCCCCAGATAGAAGAGAAGGGGGTCCCCTAGTTTGACTGACCACTTTCCTTACTTAGGTTTGTAAGGGGGTGGCTTAGGATAACACTAGGTGCTATAATAAATCCCAGACTTTCAGTGGCTTAACATGACACAACTTTGCTTCTCGAGTGGGCATTCCAGGCAGTGGCCATTCCCCATCACGGGTGATCCAGAGACCCTGGTTGCTTCCATCTGGGGCTCTACAATTTCCTAGGCCTGTGGAGTCAGCTGCATTTCAGTGGAAGAGAAAATAGTGGAGGAGGCTCTGAAGATGACCTTCATCACTCAACACAGAGCCTGTCACATGGTCCTGTCTGGCTGGGAAGGAAGCTGGAAAATTAGTTCCTTCCCGGGCAGGCACTTCCCAGAGGCAACTCCATACTATGAAGAGGAGGGCAGTGATTTTGGTAGACGGATGGTTGTCTCTACCATAAGAACGTTCTTCTACTTGTGTTTACCAGGACAATCTAGTCTTGATTCATTAGTAAATCTCATTCTGTAGACTCAGCTAGAATGGCTTGAAGTCTTGATTTAAATAATTCTTTTATCCCAAGCTCCTGCTTCTGTCTTGTACCCTAATCATAGTGTTTCCTTCCTTCTGGGGGTATAAAGCTGAAGAAGCTACCATGAGTATTCTGGTTCATTTCCAGGGGATACATCACCCTCTGCCCCCACTAGCAACCTCTCTGAAAGAGGCTGTCTCCCATGGGGTGGTTGGAAGAGGCAGTGCTGGGCCCTACTGCTCCAGGGCCTGCATAACCAATGCCTGACACCTTGCAGGGGTTGCTGGGTGAGGACAGCAATGCATGTGCCATGCTGATGGCGGGGTTTTGGTGCTGTCATTGGTTTGCTGGCAATATCTTTTCCTGTGAAGGGCTGGTGCATGTGTGCCCAACCTAATCTCTGCTGCATCTCCTTTCTTTTTCAATACGATCTTACATGACAGAATGGGATGAAGAAGGGTTTACTTCTTGCCCAGAGTGACTGATATGCTGGAGGGAAGCCTCAGTTAGGAAAAGGGAAGGGAGAGAGGCAGCAGGCTGTCTGAGAGCAAGGGGCAGGAAGGAGACTGCCCCTTCCAGGCTGGTGAATGTGATGCCAGAGAGAGGAGGATGAAAATTTCTGCCTGGTATTTTGTAAGAGCTTTTCATATGCTGAAAACTAGTGATAGCTATCTCAGTAGAGAATATGTATTTTTGCATTACTGTGGTTCTTTTTTCCTTTTTTATTGAAGCATAATTAACATACAGCCTTTTTTTAAAGTTTGTTTATTTTGACAGATAGTAAGAGAGAGCATGTGTGCGTGCAAGCAGGGTGGGGCAGAGAAATAGAGGGAGAGAATCCCAAGCAGGCTCTGCAGTGCCAGCATGGAGGCTGATGTGTGGCTTGAACTCATGAATCTGTGAGATCGTGAGCTGAGCTGACTGAAATCAAGAGTCAGATGCTTAACTGACTGAGCCACCCAGGCACCCCAACGTACAGTGTTAATACTAGTTTCAAATGCACAATATAATGATTCAACAATTCTGTACGTTACTCAATGCTCATCATGATAAATGTACTCTGAATCCCCTTCACCAATTTCACCTATCCCCCCCGCCAACTTCCCTTCTGCAACCACCTATTCTCTGTTTTTAAGAGTCTTGTTTTTTGTCTCTTTTTTTCTGTGTTCATTTGTTTCTTAAATTCCATGCATGAGTGAAATCATATGATATTTGTCTTTCTCAGTCTGACTCATTTCACTTAGCATTATGTGCTTTAAGTCCATCCGTATTATTGCAAATGGCAAGATCTCATCCTTTTTTTATGGCTGAGTAATAGTTCTTTGTGTGTGTGTATACCACTTTTTCTTTATTTGTTCATTTTTTGATGGACATTTGGGTTGCTTCCATATCTTGGCTATTGTAAATAATACTGCAAAAAACATAGAGATGCATATGTTTTTCTAATTCCGTCTTTTCATTTTCTTTGAGTAAATACCCAGTAGTGGAATTACTGGATCATATGTATTTCTATTTTTAATTTTTTAAGGAACATCCATACTGTTTTCCACAGTGGCTGCACCAATTTACATTCCTACCAGCAGTGCACAAGAATTCCTTTTTCTACACATCCTCACCAACACTTGTTTTCACCTTTCTTTTTTAGTCTAGTCATTCTGACAGGTGTAGGGTGATATCTCATTGTGGTTTTGATTTGCGTTTCCCTGATGGTTACTGATGTTGAGAATCTTTTAATGTGGCAGTTGGCCATCTATATATCTTCTTTTGAAAAATTCTATTCAGGTCCTTTGCCCATTTTTCAATCAGATTTTTTTTTGGCATTGTATATATAAGTTCTTTATATTTTGTTAATATTAACCCCTTACCAGATATACCATTTGTAAATATCTTTTCCCATTCAGTAGGTTGCCTTGTCATTTTGTTGATGATTTCCTTCACCCTGCAAAGGTTTTCATTTTGATGTAGTCCCAATAGTTTAATTTTGCTTTTACTTCTGTTGCCTGAGGACACATATCTAGAAAAATGTTTCTGTGGCTGATGTCAAAGATATTACTACCTAAGATTTCTTTTAGGAGTTTTATGGTTTCAGTTCTCACATTTAGGTCTTTAATCCATTTTGAGTTTATTTTTCTGTATGGGTAAGAAAGTGGTATAGTTTCATTCTTTTGTATGTAGCTGTTCAGTTTTCCTAGCATTATTTGTTGAAGAGACTATCTTTTCCCCATTGTATGTTCTTGCCTCCGTTGTCATAGGTTAATTGACCATATAATCATAGGTTCATTTCTGGGCTCTGTATTCTGTTCTATTGATCTGTGTGTCTGTTTTTATGTCAGTACCATACTTTTACTTTTGATTACTAGAGCCTTTGTAGTATATCTTGAAATCTGGGATTGTGATACCTCAGCTTTCTTCTTCATTCTCAGGATTGCTTTGGCTAGTAGGGGTCTTTTGTGGTTCTATACAAATTCTAGGATTATTTGTTCTGGTTCTGTGAAATTGTTGTTGGTATTCTGGTAGGGATTGCATTAAATCTATAGATTGCTTTGGGTAGTATGGACACTTTGACAATATTGGTTTTTCCAATCCATAAGCAGGGAATATCTTTCCATTCATTTGTGTCATCTTCAATTTCTTTCATCAGTGTTTTTTAGTTTTCAGAGTACCGTTCTTTCACCTCCTTGGTTACATTAATTCCTAGGTATTTTATTTTATTTTATTTTTTGGTGCAGTTGTAAATGGGATTGTTTTCTTAATTTCTCTTTCTGCTACTTAGTTATTGGTGTATAGAAATACAACAGATTTCTGTATATTGATTTTGTATTCTGTGACTTTGCTGAATTCAGTTTTTAGTTCTAGTAGTTTTTTGATGGAGTCTTTAGAGTTTTCTATATATAGTATCATGTCATCTGCAAATAGTGAGATTTTTACTTCTTCCTTACTAATTTAGATGTCATTTATTTCTTTTTCTTGTCTGATCATTGCAGCTAGGACTTCTAGTACTATGCTGAATGAAAATGGTGACAGTAGACATCCTTGTCTTGTTTCCGATCTTAGAAGGAAAGCTTTCAGTTTTTCACCATTGAGTATGATGTTAGCTATGGGTTTTTCATATAAGGCCTTTATTACGTTGAGGTATGTTCCCTCTAAACCTACTGTATTGAGAGTCTTTAACATGAATGAGTGTTGTACTTTGTCAAATACATCTATTCTGCATCTATTGAGGTGCCCATATGATTTTTATCCTTTCCCTTACTAATGTGATGTATTGTATCAATTGATTTGTGAATATTGATTTTTGCATTCCTGGAATAAATCTCACTTTATCATGATGAATAATTTTTAAATGTATTGTTGGCTTCAGTTTGCTAATATTTTGTTGAGGATTTTACATTTTTGTTCATCAGTGGTCTTGGCCTGTTTTCTTTCTTTCTTGCTTGCTTTCTTGCTTTCTTTTTGTAGTCTCTTTGTCTGGTTTTGGTATCAGGTAATGCTGGCCTTGTAGAATGAATTTGGAGGCTTTTTTTCCTTTTCTATTTTTTATAATAGTTTGAGGAGTGTCTCCTATGATTGAGATAATCATCTTTCTTACATTAAACTATGAAAGGTTCTACATTATGCTAGATTGCAATTAGGAATCAGATTATATAGCTCTGATTTAAGTAATTTTTGAAAGATTCAGTGAAATATCTTGTGATTGCTTATATATCAGTAATGGAACTAGTTTCACACATAATCACAGGCAGCATATATATTTTTTTAATTTTTGAGTGCAGTAGTACTGAGATGGCCATTAGATTATTTGTAACAACTAATACTGTTGGGAGAGTAATAAGCATGAGGCTAAAAACATTTTTTAGAATTCATTTTTATAAATAAAAAATTCCATTTATTTTGTTCAGTTTTTTTTAAAGCAAAGTAAATCTATTTTTAAAAGCACTGATTTGTAGGACTATGAGTATCATATGGATCCATTGATGTGTTTAGTGCTGTTTGAATTTTGTATTATAGTTTTTGAGGAGTCTAGCTTTTTGATAGTGGTTTACTTTTGTGAAATTTTATCAATCAAGATGGAATGTGTATCAGTGAAGGTTTAATTAAAGAAATAGAACTTCTAGGAGCCAACACCTAGCATCTCTATGAGTCATACTCTTCTAATCACTTCTTTGGCCCCACTGTCCATTACAGTAACCACACTTACCTGGTCTTTGGTGATAAAGTGCTGCCACTTGGTCCTTGCCACCCTAGAATCCAATAATCCTTATTGCATTTAGGGAACCCAGTTTGATGGTACTGACATTGACACTCGGATTTCTGACTTACAGAGAAGAGTCACCACAAAGTTCTTCAAGGATGCTAGAGTTCCTCTCACAGATTTCTTATAGTTGTGGTGAAAGATGTATTCTCTGGATCTTCCGGGGTGGGTGAGCAAGTCTTATAGGATCAATGCACTCTTATCATTCCAGTCTCCTTAAGCCTTTAGATCTCTTCCTCTTGTGGTATACTATGGAAGTCTGGCTTTTCAGCTTCATTTAGTGTAGCCCACTTTTGGATTCATATGTCAGCTAACCAAACAAACTGAGCTTTTCTTAACTGCCGCAGCTAAACATTGAATGCCAGAATCTCTGCTTAGCTGGTAGCAATAAATCTGGCCTGATTCTACTGTATATTTCTTCTATCTTGATCCTCCACCATTAAGAGTAAGTCCTAACATTGTCCCTAGCTGTGAGACAGTTTCCAGACTGCTGCACAGGTAGGGGAAACTTGGGCAGAACCTGGTACACTTGCTGAGTTAAGGAGAAGAAGGTGAAGGTCTAGGGATCCCAAGATGGCTAGAGTTCACAGAACAAAGTACCACAGAGGAGAGACTTCCATAGACAGAGAGTTTTGTAGGTCTGCAAAGGATCTCCAATGAGTATTTAGCTGACATTCATCAGCTCTTGCATGGGAGGAAACTACCTGAGGCTAGGAAAGAATCATCTGAGCAGATTAGAGGGAACAGAGCAGGCATAAAAGCAGGGTTTTCCTACCAGGCAGCCTGGAATACCTTGTGATTCACTGGGGCAGTGAGTAGAATACTCAGAAGAATCTTGCCTCGGTATGGGGATTAATTAGCTCCAGAGTACATGTTGCTCCAGTCCTTTCTGACAAATCTTAAAAGCAAGATCCAAAATAATCAAACCATTTCCAAGTAATTTAACTGTGTCCCAGAACAAAGTTCAAGAATGTTCAGTACAAAACATCCAGCACCAACAAGATAATAATCACAATGTCTGGCATCCAATCAAAGATTACTACACATGCCAAGAAACAGGAAAATACAACCCGAAATGAGGAGAAAAATAAACCAATTTAAACTGATAAAAAAAAAACTTACCCACATGTTAAAAATAGCAGACCAGGACATTAAAACAGTTATTGTAACTGTATTCCAGATGTTCAAAAAGTAGAGACAGGAAGGTATAAAAAATACCCATTTGAACTCTGAGTGATCAAAATTACAAGGTAAGAGAGAAAAGATTCCCTGGATGAGATTAATGGCAGATTCAATAAGAGAGAAGAAGAGTTTAGTGAACTCAAGACATTGCAATAGAAATTATACAAATGTAGAACATGGAAAAAAAAGAATTTGTGAAAAATGAAAGGAGCATTAGTGAGCTATATGGGACAATTTTAAGAAGCCTAATATATGTGAAATGGGTGTCCCTAAAGGAGTGGGAATGGACATAAAAAATATTCAAAAATAAGAGAGTAGATCTTAAAAGTTCTTATCATAAGAAAAAATATTTTGTGACAAGGTGTGGTGATGAATGTTAACTAGACTTACTGTGGTGATCATTTCATAACATACATATATCGAATCAGTATGTTGTATGTCTGAAACTAATATAATGTTATATGTCAGTTGTATCTCACTTTAAAAAAAGAAATAATAGCCATGTTTTTTCCCAAAAATTGGATAAAAACTATAAACTCACAGATCTAAGAAGCTCAATGTACACATAGAACAGGAAATATGAAGAAAAACATATCAGCATATTGTGAGATTTTTAACATATGTAGAAGAAAATTTGTGAAAAAAAAGAGTATAAAGGTGAGGAGGGGGTATACAGTGTAAGACTCCTAAAAGATATGTGCAGAAGTGTGTCACTTGAAGGCAAACTGCTATAAGCTAAAATGTATACTATAAACTCTAAAGCAACCACTGAAATAAAAAAATGAAGAGTTGGCTAATCCACCAAACATGGAAATAAAATGGAGTCATGCAAAATATCTAATTATCCCAAAGAAACCAGAAAAAAAAAAGAAAAAAGAATAGAGACTAGATGAGACAGAAATAAAACAAATAGCAAGATTTTATTACCCATTTGAATTTCTTTGAATTGCTTGTTCATTTGTTTTTTCTATTGTCTGTAAGACTGTTTGCTTGGTATTCAGAATTTCTTCACACAATAATTCTTTTCTGCTTTAAGTGGCTAATATTTTATTCTGGCCTGTGGTTTGTCTTTGTCTTTTTAGTTTTAATGAAGTGTCTTTTAAAAAAATATAGAATTTTTAGCTTTTTATCTCCCAAACTCTGTTGTTTTTGTTATCTTATGTGGTGTTTACGCTTGCTTACTTTCAAAGATCTCTCTTGCCCCACAATTCTGAAATTATTTTCCTGTGTATTTCTAAAACACTTATAGTTTCACTTTTTTATGTTTAGGTAATAGATCCCAAACTTACTTTTATATATAGTACGAAGTAAAGCTCTAACTTTATCTTTTCCAAATGGATAATCATTCCTCCAGCAGCAATTGTTGAATGTTCAATATTTCTCCTCACATGTGAAGTGTCATCGTCCTCCCACTGCTGTGGACATGGGTCTGTTAATGAATCTCTGTTCTGTTTCATGAGTCTGTTGGCCCATTTTTTTAAGTTTATTTTGAGGGAGAGAGAGAAAGAGAGAGCAGAGGAAGGACAGAGAGCAAGCGGGAGAGAGAGCGAGAGAACGAGAGCGCGCGCACGAGAGAGAGAGCGGGGGGGCGGGGAGAATCCCAACAGGCTACTTGCTGTCAGCACAGAGCCTGACACTGGGCTTGAGCTCATGAACCATGAGATCATGACCCGAGCCAAAATTAGGAGTCGGATGCTTAACCGATTGAGTCACCCAGGCACCCATGTTTAAGCCAATACAATAATGTTTTAATTAGTCTAGCTTTATATTAAGTCACTCTTTTATTTTTTCATAATTTTCTTTGCTACTTCTGTGTGTTTTCTCCAGTAAATTTTTGAATCAGTTTGTCAGGTTTTACACTGATAATGGTTTGATTTTGGTTGTGATTACCTTGATTTTACATATTAGCTTCTGTACAAATAATATCTATATAATTGAGAGATGGGAATAGATTTTATGTGATAATTTCCAAAAGATATTGTGTGTTCATCTTCTGTCTGGCTATAATACCCCATAGTGAGCTGTTGTTTTGGATCTCATTAGTTGTCTGTTGGATATTTCAAGAGAAATTTTCTTGGGAAATGTCTTCCATTAAGTTTTTGATTATATCTCTTCTCATATTTCTCTGCCTTCTTGAATTTATCCCACTTGGAGTAGGCAGGAGGATATCCTATCTGCTAAATTGATGCCAAATAATTCTTAACATTTTTAATATTTTCCTCTTTTTTCTTACTTTTTGGGATATTTCTTCTGTTTGATTTTCTGGATCACTAATTTGGGCCCCAGCCATCTCTGTTCTACCGTTTGACTCTTCTGCTGAATGTTTCATTTTGATGGTGCATTATTTTCAGAGAACTCTCTTGTTATCTAATTGCTTCTTTTTCATAGCAATATGCTCACAGTTCATGAAGCATTCATTGTACGGGTGCAGTCTCCTTCAGGGAAATTAATTAGAATTTTGTTTATCAGGTTTCCTCGCTCCCCTGTATTCTCACCTCCCCCCATAGGTCAGTTGGTCTCTTTACTCATCTAGGGTTTTAGGAAATTTGTTTTCCTCATATGTCAGCCCCTCCTTGGTTATCTTGCTCCTATTTACAGAAGAAGGACTGTGTTGATGAGGGGAGGTTGTTGGTGTGGTTGGTCGCTTGGGGTCTTGTGTTTTCTTTTCTGGGGCAGCATGTAGCAGGACCTGCCCCGGGATGGGAAGGCTGTCTTTGGGTTCTGTGAAAGTAGAGGCCCACATCGACGGGCAGGATCTACTTTAGGCCTCCTGGGAGAGGCGCCCAGCTCAGCAAGGAGCACTAGAGTTTATTTTCCACCAAGCAGAGCTGCCTTTCCAATCTCCCTCTCCAACCTCATTGTCCATGGTGAAATTTCAGAGGTTCCTCAAGCCATGCTTGTCTGGGGCTGATGATGATGACGACGATGATGTTGACAACGGTAATTACTAATATTTATCAATCATTCTCCGTGTTCCAGACACTCTTCTAAAGACCATTCTATGAAGTGAGTACAACAAAGTTTAGTCGTGCCCAGCTCATCAGTGGCAGAGCTCAGGTTTAAACCTGGGTAATATGTTTCAGAGCCCATGCTCTTAACCTCTAGGCCAGCCTTCATCCTGCCTGCACATCAGAACCACCTGAGGCACTTAAAAAGAAAAATACTAGTTTAGACACAGGGCATCATTTCCATTTAGCTTCTTTACTAACAAGCATGGATGTAAAACATACTATGTACCAGACCCTTTTCAAGTATTCTTACCACTTGATTCTTACGATACCCTGGTGGGGCACCTCCATTACCATCCCACCCAAAGGAGGAACTGAGACACAGGACAAAAGGAGGGGTCAGTAAACAGTGGGCTGGGTACCAGATCAGGACGATGGGTCCCTGTGGGCTCTGCTCCTAATCATTGCTGCCTTACTTGAGATCTTTAAATTTAGCAACAACAAAAAAAAACCTCTTTCTTTAGCTTACTGAGGCATAAATTCAGCTTCCTTAGCATGTCAGGCTAAGACTTACTGCAGCACAACATCAGACTAAATAAAATGCTTTTATGTCCAATTCATTATTTCATGATTCCCTTTTCATTAGAAGCTGCCAGATAGAGGAAGGTTTTGTTGTTGTTGTTTCTTTCATATTTTCTTTTCTCAAAAAAAGGCAGCTTCCATAGTTTTGCATTCATTCCAGCAGGTGTTTGGATGGTTCTTACACTGCAGGGGGCATTCCAGCCCTGATGAGCCCAAGTGTGTGGCACCAAGAGCTGTGATTAGCTCCCCCACTATGCTGGGCACTGGCCAGAACATCTCCAGCCCTTTGGAGCTTCATTCATTAGAACTGTCCCAGGAGTGGTACCAATAGGTGTTGAATAATCACTCCCAGGTTTAGAGAAACCAGCCCCATATATTTATACCTAAGTATAAATGACTGGTTTTTATAGCGTCAGTTTTATTGGAAACCTATACACAAATGATGAAAAAAGATAGCTTTCACCACCCTTCCATCCAGCTTGGATTCTGTTATTTTTGTTTTATCTCAACTGCCATATTTAATGAAATGTGCAAATGCCAAGGAATTGGAAGTGTATGATGAATGAACTTCAACCTGAATTAGGGTATTTTTTCTCTCTTCTCATTGCTATGGCGATCATTTTCTAATATAAGAAATCTTAAAATCTTATGCAGCATCTCATGCGGCATATATATATTCACTTCTTTTTAAAAGTATCTTTGAATTTTTGTACTAACAGAAATGTTTCCTGCTGTGCCTATCAGAAATTCTGTTTTAATTTTACTACAGAGTCACATGTTTGGCCATATTTTGTGGAAAAAAAATGTATGAATCACTTTAACCTTTAATATGAGTTATAGAAAGCCTGTAGGGCTTTCTTTCAAGCCCATGAATTGAGCTCAAATATAACTTTAATACGCGATTTAAAAATATAGGTGAGCTAAAAGGTTAATATATTTAATGTAAATGTATTTGGAGTCATTATTTATTCAGAAAATTCGTTATAAATCCACTTTGGGGGTTTCTTACAGTCAAGATCATGACCTCTCTTTGAGAGAATGTATTTTGCTTGATTACATTAAAGATGAAGCCCTCCTTCATTCCTTAAGTGCTGAAGAGGAGAAGGAAGAAAGATGTGCACATATTTGTACAGGTTCTTGAAACAATGCAGACTCTTACTCTGCTAATAAAGCAGCTTAAGTATCTAAAACCCTCTATCTTGTTTATGAAAATAGACTAATACACTTGTCTTTAAATTTACTAACAGTATTAAATTTCATTAGGGAAAGATAGTCTCACTAGAAAACCAAGACAGAAACAGACTAATTAAAGTAGAGCATAAGAAAATCACTCAAGGCCAAGTGAAATTAAAAATGGTCAATGGTAAAATACCCATTTTTATTAAAACATGACAGCTTTATTTTTATATTTGCTTGAGTCATTTATTTCTCAATGAAAATTCTTTTATTTTGATCCATCAGGTACATTTTTAATAGAAAATGTAGTAAAACTTTTTACAAGAGACAATGAGCTTGGATAAGAAAATTACAAACAAGGTAGACAAAGACATCTATCTAGTAAGGTAGTCATATGCCTAAAAGCATAATGAATTAAATGTATTATTTTGAACTGTACTTGGAAAGAACTATAATAAGCCTTCCCCTGGTTGTTGTTTCTGAATTGCTGTTGAGAATCTTTTTAGAGAGCGGTAATTATTTCCATAGGCCAGTCTGGGGAATTTTGCTTTCTCCCACCGAGGGCAGAGAGTGATGAGTGATGAGGTCCATAGGAATAGCACTGAGGACAGGCAGGCGGTGGTCTTTCGGAGCTAAGGAGCCTTATGGAGCATACATACCTCTGTGCTACGGATGTCCAAGTATGTGCCTCTGCATGGAGTCCTGGGCTCTTTCTCTCTCTGTATCTGTCTGTCTATGGGTTGAGTGGTTTACTTGTAATTCATGTCCATTGGTTAATGTGCTGGGAGATGAATTGCATGTAGCTGAACCTCCAGACCTTGATACGTTTCTTGATTTTGATAAACCCAGTATGTAGTATCCCCAGTTGTGGGCATCACCAAATTTACGATGTTTCCAGAAGAGCAGAGTTTGCCCCGCTGCTGGTTACTGAGGCTTGGTTATATGTTTCCTGGTATGCTTCAGTAGATGACCTTCACATGTATAACCCTGGGTTGACTCTGACTTATAGCCAATTCTTTATTCTGTGTGTTCTGTACACATAAAGGACATGGTCAACAAGCAGTAATGCTCAGAATTATCATGTAATGAGGCTCAGAGTCTGTGGTACCACAGTAGTCCTCCAGATAACAAAATGCACTGTGCAAGGCACTGAGCTGCAAAATAAGTTGGAAACCAGCATAAGATACAGTCTTGCCTTCAAAAGTTTGGATTCTAGGTGAGGAAATTATATGATTTGGGAAAATTTAAATAGCAATAAATGTATTAAAAGTTAATATAAGATAATAGGAAACAGTTGCAAGTTAAAACTTAACAAATCAAGAAATGTATTGTACATAATTTTTATTTAGAAAGATGAAAGGAGATGATGCCTTACTGGTGCTTTTTGTGTATCAGCTCATAACAGCCCTACAAGACAAGTGTTCACTATTACATGTGAAGAACACATTTCTTCCAAAAGCAATATATAACTGGCCAAGGTCACAGGGATGGTAATTGCCAAAGTTTGGATAGAGAAACCTAGGTCCATCTGCTTCTAAAGGGTCTGCTCTTTTCATTAGGCCTTGCTGCTTCCATGAGGGTTGGAGTGGGGAAAGACTGATTCAGACTACATCTTATAGGAAGAATGGGATTCAGTCTATATATTGGATGGCTGGAATTTGGGCAAGTGGATTGCACAGTGCAATCCTTACCAGCCATCAGAACGACATCAACAAAATCCAAGAAGCAAGAAAAGCACAGGGCCAAGGGTCCAGGAGAAATTCAACTGCAGAAACTTTGGGAAGAAAGGGATGACAATGGTTGAGCCACCAGCTGGTTCTTGAATCTTCTTTCTAGCTTTCAAAGCTGTCCCCAGCCTGTGTTTGAACACTTCCGGCAATAAGACATAGGTGACTGCCCTATACCTGCCCATCAGTGGAGTTGTTTCTTAGAAGTGCTTCCTAGTGATACTTAACTAACTGGCTCCTGACCTCACAGGGCCATATGGACTCATTTTATTGCAGCACTGACCTAATACCCCAGTGCTATGGTATGGACATAAAGGTATGGTAAAGACAGAGTCAGCTGTCAGGGCAAGAGGAGTTCTGTCTCCTGATCTGAGTGGTTTAAGCAGGGTGTTCTGGTGGGTCATAGCTGACCAGGGAGGAGGTGAGGGGTGATCCCTCAACTGAGTAGCAGTGGCACGGGCAGTGACATACTTAATGTGTGTTTTGCTGTGCTGGCAATTTAATTCACTGTATTAATGATGAGTCTTGCAGATTTCATAGCCTTTGTTTATAGACATTCATCAAAAGGGTCTATAGTTAAAAGAAGTGGGGGATCTCCTGTACAGTCTGTTTTTGACAAGAATTGTCAGATGTCCACCTTAGAAATTCTTGCTGCCTCTAAAATGCCTCTCTTTCCTAATGCACTTCCTTTGCCCTGGGGTCTTCATGGTCTCCTAATAGAAAAAAGTCATTAAGGAAAAAAAGTCTAATATGCTGAGGTAGCTCTAATATAAGAAAAGTAATAAATGAAGTGTCACTAGATTCAAACTGCATATTCTTTCAGAAAGAAGGCAATTACTGTTATAAAGATATAGCATTAGAAAAATTATTGCAGCTGAGAAGTATGTGGTATGTCTATCTGTGGCACAGTTAATTTTAAAAGTATTACCAAGCATACAAATCATAAGACTGAAATGCTGAACCATATTAATTGAAAGTGAATTTAATATGCAATTCGAGAAACTGTCTCTACTTATCCAGCTTTAAAAAAATTGTAACTTATAGGCTATTAGTTATCAGATTTTCTTTCAAATGTCCAACCTCTTTTAATGAAGAATATTACTCACGGACCTTATCTTTGATTCCTGAATAATTTTTTGCTGTACAATAAGTAATGGTAATATTGGAACATCCATATTTTACCCTGATTTTTATGTGTATTGGGTCAAATTTCTGTAGGTTCCAATTTTTATTAAAATACAAAAATTCTGGTTAAGAATGAAAAGGAAACTCCAAGGTTTCAAATTTGATCGTTCTGCTATTCACTTTGCGTGGTTCAGCTATTGATAAAAAAATTGATTGAAATTGATTTAAAATAGCACTATACATATATAGGCAGTGTTATCTAATGACTAGCAGAAGTTTCTAAAATCAGTCACACTGATTATTTGCAGGTTGACTTTAGGAAGAAGAAAGAAATTCTTATATGTGTGGTATTACTAAAAACAGGTCTTGATGCAATTTTCCCCCCACCCTATGTGAGTATTGGATATATATTCTAGAAAACCTAGAAGATGCAGGGACATAACTGAGGAAACACCTGCAGGGTTCTGCCCCCCCCGCCCCCACCCCCACCCACAGCCACTGTTAGCCTCACCTAGTCTTTTCCTACCGCTATTTGCTCTATGATCCATATTAGTATCTTGCAGCTCTGTTTTTGCCAATTTATCGCTTCTGTCACTGTTTGCTCTCTTTGGATTTTTTGTTCTTAAGGATATTAGTGTTCATTATTTGTGGATTATGTCATCTGCTAATATAAAGTGGTCTTGCACAATTGAATGTTTTATTGCCTTTGAATTCTGCTTTGTCAAAAATTAGAGCATCACCCTCATTTCTCTTTTGTTCAGATTTGCCTATCTTTGCCTAGCATTTTTATTTTATTTCTCTGTGATATTTTATTTCAGTGTGTCTCTTAATACATATCGATTTGCTTAAACCTATTTATTTTAACTATTTATTGTTAAATCTCCTCTGTATGTGTGAATTATTTCAAGTTGTTCTTTCAGCTTTCTGCTTTTACATGGTTTTCATTGGTACTTGTGATTTGTATTGTTTTTTTTTCTAAAAGCATTCCATTCAGTGTGCTTTACACTATACAAATGTTTATTTTTATTTTATTTTATTTTTTTAAATATGAAATTTATTGTCAAATTGGTTTCCATTCAAACATTTAAAAGGTAAGCAGCTAGCTTCTTATTCTGCTGGCAGTTACATTTTAAAATATAGTTCATCTTTTCAGTTTTAAATTGTGAAGTATTTATTAATAAAACAAAATATATGATACATACAATGGAATACATGTAAACTATGAAGCATAACCTTGAAGCAAACAATGGATACCCCCCACCAGTCAACATAAGAAATGTAAAGTACCCACACTGGGACCTGCATTATGGGCCCCTCCCCATCTCATCTCCTGCTTCTGTGCAGAGCAGGGGTTTGAGGTTCATCATTCATTTACCACATGGGTACATCTCCCTAAATAATACAGTATTTTTTATTTGTTTTTGAGCTTTATATAAACAGAATGGTTTTCTATTCTTCTATGACTGGCTTTTTTTTCATTTCATCATAATATTTGTGGATTCATCCATTTTGTGTGTGTAGCTCATCCATTTTATTGCTGGTATAGTATTTCATTATATGAAGATATCACAACATATTTGTCTATTCTCCTTTAGTGGACACATGGGCCATTTATATAACTTTTTTGCCACTATGAACTAAGCTACTATGAATATTTTAATACCCATCTCTTCATATACATGAGAGCTTTTCCAGTATATGTACCTAGATGTGGAATTGCTGGATCATGGTTTCGGAAAGCTTATCTTTACTTTCATGGAATAATGTCAAATCGTTTTTCCAAGGCCAACGTAGACACCTAGCAGTGTCCCACATTTTTTCTAGAACTTCATAGGGTTTGACTTGAAAAGTTTGCCAATCTGGTGCATGTTATGTAGTATTTCATGGCCTCAGTTTGCATTTATTTTATTCCTGATGAAGTTGGCCAACTTTTATGTCTTTATTGGCCAATGTGTTTCCTCTTCTGTATTAGGTGAGTTTGTGCTTTACTCATACTTTACTGGTGAATACAGATGTAAAAATTCTCAACAAAATCTAGCAAACCAAGTTCAGTAGCACATTAAAAGGATCGTACACTATGAGCAAGTGGGATTTATCCCTGGGATACAAGGGTGGTTCAACATAAAAAGATCAATAAATGTGATATACCACATTAACAGAATACAAGATAAATATCATATGATCATCCCCGTAGATGCAGAAAAAACATTTGAGAAAATCAATGTCTTTTCATGACAAAACCTCTCAGCCAATTTGGTATGGAAGACTGTATCTCAACATAATAAACACCTTATATGACAAGCCCACAATTAATATCATACTCAATGGTAAAAGGTTGAAAACTTTTCCTCTACAAACAGGAATAAGGCAAGAGTACCCACTCTCACCACTTCTCACCACTTGTGTTAGAGCAATTACATAAGAAAAAGAAATAAAGGGCAACCAAATCAAAAAGGAAGAAGTAAAATTGTATCTGTTTATAGATGATGTTCATATATAGAAAGTTCAAATGACTCCACCAAAATACTATTAGAACTAATAAGTGAATCCAGTAAAGTTTCAGGATACAAAATCAACATATAAAAGTCAGTTGTGTTTGTATACACTAATGATGACCTATTTGAAAAAGAAATAAAGGCAATCTCATTTACAGTAACAAAAAATAATAACATATTTAGTAGTATATTTAAGGAGGTGAAAGATATGTACACTTTGAACTATAAGATATTGATGAAAAATTGAAGTGGAGAGATATTCCATGTTCATTAGAAGAATAGATATCGTTAAAATGGCCATACTACCCAAAGCCATCTATAGATTCATTGAAATCCCTATGAAATTCCAATGGCTTGTTTCACAGATAGAAAAAGCAATCCTAAAACTTGTATGGAACCACAAAAGACCCTGAATAACCAAAGTAATCCTGAGAAAGAACAAAGCTGGGGGCCTCATACTTCCTGATTTCAAACTATATTACAAAACTATAGTAATCATAAAAGTATGGTATTATCATAAAAATAGACACATAGACCAATTGAACAGAATTAAGAGCCTGGAAATAACCCATGGATAAATGGGCAACTATTATCTGACAGAAGAACCAAAAATATTCAATAAGGAAAGGACAGTCTCTTTAATAAATGGTTTGGAAGAACTGGATATTTACATGTAGAAGAAATATATTGGACCTTTATCTTATACCTCTCAGAAAATTAACTCAAAATGTCAACACCAAAAAACAAACAGTCTGATTTAAAAATGGGCAGAGGACCTGAGCACATATTTCTTCAAAGAAGACATATGAATGGCCAACAGACACTTGGAAACATGCTTAACATCACTAATCATCAGGGAAATGAAAATCAAAACTACAATGAGATATCACTTTACACCTGTCAGAATGGCTAGAATCAAACAGACAAGAGATAATAAGTAAGGATGTGGAGAAAAAGGAAGTCTCATGCATTGCTGGTGGGAATGCAAATTGGTGTGACTACTGTGGAAAACAGTATGGAGGTTTCTCAAAAAATTAAAAATAGGATTACCATATGATCCAATAATTTCACTGTTGTGTATTTACCTAGAGAAAATGAGAAGACTAACTCAAAAAGATATATACATCCTATGTTTATTGAGGCATTATTTATAATAGGCAAGATATTGAAGCAGCAGTGCACACACACACACACACACACACACACACAAAGGAATATTACTCGCCATAAAAATGAATGATCTTGCCATTTGCAACAACATGGATGGACCTAGAGGGTATTATGCTAAGTGAAATAAGTCAGACTGAGAAAGACAGTAACTTATAATTTCAATTGTATGTGGAATTTAAGAAACAAAACAAAGGAACAAATAAAGAAAAAAGGAGACAAACAAAAAACCAGACTCTTAAATACAGATAAAAACTGGTCATTGCCAGAGGGGAGGAGTATGGGTGTATGGGTGAAATAAAGGGTACACTTATCTTTTTTTATAATTTAATTTAATTTTTTTAATTTAAAATTTTTAATTTTTTTTGAGAGAGAGAGAGTACAAGTGGAGGAGGGGCAGAGAGAGAGGGAGATATAGAATCTGAAGCAGGCGCCAGGCTCTGACCTGTCAGCACAGAGCCTGATGCAGGGTTCAAACACATGAACCATGAGATCATGACCCTCATCAGCCAAAGTCCGACTCTTAACCAACTAAGCCACCCTGGCACACCTAATTTTCTTAATTTAAATTCTAGTTAGTTAACATACAGTGTAGTATTGGTTTCAGAAGTAGAACCCAGTAATTTATCACTTCTATATAATGCCCAGTGTTCATCATAAAAAGTGCCCTCCTTAATGCCTATCACGCATTTAGCCCATTCCCCCCACCCTCTTCAGCAACCTTCAGTTTGTTCTCTATATTTAAGAGTCTCTTATGGTTTTCTTCCTTCTCTGTTTTTATTTATCTTTCCTTCCCTTCCCCTATGTTCATCTGTTTTGTTTCTTAAATTCCACATTTGAGTAAAATCATGATATTTGTCTTTCTCTGACTGATTTATGTCACTTAGCGTAACACACTGTAGCTCCATCCACATTGTTGCAAATGGCAAGATTCTTTATCCATTCATCAGCCAGTGGACATTTGGGATCTTTCCATAATTCAGCTATTGTTGATGTACTGCTGTAAACATTAGGGTACAGGTGCCCCTTCGAATCAGGATTTTTTTATCCTTTGGATAAATACCTAGTAGTACAATTGCTGGGTTGTAGGCTACTTCTATTTCTAATTTTTGAGGAACCTCCATATTGTTCTACAGAGTGGAGGCACCAGTTTGTATTCCTACTAACAGCGCAAAAGTGTTCCCCTTTCTCTGCATCCTCACTAACATCTGTTGTTTCCTGAGTTGTTCATTTTAGCCACACTGACAGGTGTGAGGTGATATCTCATTGTGGTTTTGATTTGTATTCTCTGATGATGAGTGATGTTGAGCATCTTTTTATGTGTCTGTTAGCCATCTGGATGTCTTCTTTGGAAAAGTGTCTATTCATGTCCTCTGCCCAGTTTTCTCTCTCTGGGTTATTTGCTTTTTGGGTGTTGAGTTTGGTAAGTTCTTTATAGATTTTGGATACTTTATAGATTTTGCCCGATATGTAAATTGCAAGTATCTTTTCCCATTCCATTGGAAGTTGTGAGATATATATATATATATATATATATATATATATATACACACACACACACACACACACACACACACACACATACACACACAATGGAATATTACCTGGCAATCAAAGAAGAGTACACTTATCTTGATGAGCACTGAGTAATGTATAGAATTGTTGAATCATTATATTGTACACCTGAAACTAATATAACACTGTATGCTAACTATACTTCAATAAAAAAAGAAAAAAATTAACTCAAAATGGATTAAAGTGTAAATAAGACCTGAAACTTTAAAACTCCTAGAATAGTTAGGAAGAAAAATTATTGGTCTTGACAATGAGTTTTTGGATATGACACCAAAATCACAAGAAAAAAACAAAAAAGAAACCAGTGACAACATCCAACTAAAAAGCTTATGCACAGTTTTAAAAAAATTAAAAATGAAAAGATAACCTACAGAATGGGTGAAAACATTAGCAAGCCATATATCTTATACACAGTTAATATTCAAAATATAGAAGCAACCCATATAGCTCAATATCAAAACCAATAATATAATTAAAAACGGGCAAAGTACCTGAACACATATTTTTCAAAGAAGATACACAAATGGCTAACAGGGACATGAAAATGTTTTCAACATCACTAATCAGGCAAATGCAAACCAAAACCATAATGAGATACCACCTCATACCTGTTAGAATGGCTATTAGCAAAAAGACAAGAGATAAATATTGGTAAGGATGTGGAGAAATGGGAACCATTGTGCACTATCAGTGGGGATGTAAATTGTTGTAGCCACTATAGAAAACAATATGAAAGTTCCTCAAAAAGTTAAAAATGGAACTACCATATGATCCAGCAGTACCACTTCTGGGTATATATCCAAAGGAAATAAAATCACTCTCTTGAAGAGATTTTTCTGTATTCCCAGTTTCATTGCAGCATTATTCACAATAACCAAGACATGGAAACAATCTAAGTGTCTGTGAATGGATGATAGCATAGAGATAGTGTGTGTGTGCATGTGTATGTGTGTGTGTCTGTGTGTGTGTGCGTGTGTGTGTACATACACACACGCACACACACACTGGAACATTATGCAGCCATAAGAAGAAGGAAATCCTGCATTTCTGACAACATGACTGAATCTTGAGGGCATTGTGGTAAGTGAAATAAGTCATACAGAGAGAGAAAAACACTGCATGATCTCACTTATGTGTGGAATCTACAAAAGCCAAACTCACAGAAACAATAGGTTGATAATTGCCAAGGGCTGGGATGTGGGGTAAATGCAGAGATGTTGGTTAAAGAGTATGAACTTCGCGAACTTCCAGTTATGAGATGAAATGTTTTGGGGAATTCATGTATAGCATTATTACCATAGCCAGCAATACCGTATTGCATATTTGAAAGTTGTTGAGAGTGGATCTTAAATGTTCTCAACACTCACTACAAAAAAGTAATTATGTGGGATGATGGATGTGTTAACTAACATTATTGTGGCAATCATTTTGAAGTACATTCACGCATCAAATCATCATGTTGTATACCTTAAACTTACACAATCTTATGTCAATTATATCTCAAGGTTGGAGGGGAAAAAAAAACCTTTTCCTACCTTTAAGGTCGTATAAGTATTCTTTTTTTTTCTTAAAAATCTGAAGTTTTACTTTTCACATGTAAACATTTATTCCACTTGCAATTGAATGTTGTGTATGCTTTGAGGTAGGAGTTCTCTTTTCTTTGTCTTTTTAATGTGGATAACTGATTGTATCAGCATCATAGCTTATTCTTTACCCAGGGATCTGTAATGCCCATTTTGTCATAAATGTTTCCATATCTGTGTGTGTGTGTGTGTGTGTGTGTGTGTGTGTGTGTGTGTGTGTGTGCCTCTGGGAAGTCAATGCTATTCCTTTGGTTCATTTTGTTTGTTCCTGTGTTATAACATTCCTTTAAGAAGGAAAGATCCTCTATCTTCTTTTCCCCAGGAGTATATTGACTGTTGTTGGCCCTTGTTCTTCCATGGAGATTTTAGAATCAGCTCATGAAGTTTCCTGAAAATATTTGTTGGGATATTTATTGGAATTTTATTGTATCTGTGTATTATCTTGGGAGAATTGACATCTTTACATATTGAATGGTCCTGGCCATAAAATACTATATCCTTCCATTTGTTTAGGCCTTTTACAAAGTATTTTGAACTGGGTTTTGTGATTTTCTCTGTAGAGGACTTTGATATCTTTTTTTTTATGTTTATTTTTTGAGAGAGAGAGACAGAGTATGTTGGGAGAGGGAAAGAGAGAGAGAGAAAGAGACACAGAATCCAAAGCAGGCTCCAGGCTTTGAGCTGTCAGTAAGAGCCCAATGCAGGCTTGAACTCAAGTACTGTGACCTCATAACCTGAGCTGAAGTCAGATGCTTAACGGAGTGAACCACCCAGGCTCCCCTGATACTTTGATGGACTTATCCTTGATACCTTACTTTAATGTCTATGTAAATGATATCGTTTAAAAAAATGCATTTCACCTTTTCATTTCTGGACTACTTTTTGATTTTGTGAAAGTGTCCTCAATCCTACATTTACCAAATTACCAATCATAGATACAATCTTCTCTTCCTCACATAGAACAGTTTACATTTGTTTTAAGTATAAAGTTCATTGCATTTCAAGAAAAGTAAATACCTGGGTGACCATCACCATTGTGGAACTAGAGAACATTTCATCATAGAGAAATTATACCCGAAAAGAAGTTGTATTTTAAAATCTTCTCCTTTTGGAAAATGCATGTTAGCATTTTTTATTTTGTGCATATAAAACACCCTTCACATTTTCATTTTAAATTTAGACCTCAGGTTATAAATCTTTCTCTTTGTGGGACCCCCTTTATTTAACGTAGTGGTTTCTCACTCCCATGTTAGATGTCCAGTGACTGACTTAAGTACTACTGTATTCTGAATTTTCATTCATCTCTTTGGATTAGGTACATGAGGATGTATGTTCCCCAGGCCATGTATAAACCAAAGTAGCCATCTGTTATTTTAACACAAGAGCAGTTGGGTTAGATTCAGTATTCTTGAGTAATCATTTTTTCTGGCACTAGTAATTTGAAGGAAAGTTCTGAAACCAATGTAAGTTTCATTCTGTAGTGAGAACATAATTATTTGTTTGGGATTCTTTTCTGGAATTTTATATTGGTCATTTTAATTTACTCTAAGTGAGAGATTTTTCTCTCTTTATTTTTATCTCTCTTTTTCTTTTTTGGCATCCTCATGAGTGCTTCTCAACGTTTTTTTTTATCAGCAGTTGTTTTGGAACTACTTTTTAAAAAAGCAATTAGAATGCTTAAAAACTCAAATTATTGTCTAAAACCAAAATTTATTAAAGAGATAAAGAGGCTGTCTTAGGGGTTGCCTGGAGCTCTGCATACTCAGTATTCTTTAGGGTCTAGCAGGAAATAGACGACATACTCAGTTTGGTAATGTAGAGTTTAATGAGAGACTATTTACAAAGGCCGGGGAGAGCTAAGGGAAGCCAGCAGGGGATGCTGAGAGCTGTGTAGCTGTGTAGGCCTGAAGGGCAGAGGGAAGAAGTGGCACCAGAGCCTGGAAAGAGCAAATTCATTGGAGAGTACCACCTGGGAAGAGATGTGGCCTTTGGTAGAAGAATGCAGGCTCTTATACAATGGTCCTGCAGAGAGGGAACAAATACCCCAACCTTTCTCCCCTTCTCACTATAGTTTCCCCCCAGTGCCTCACATATCTGAATTCCTGGGAGAACAGGAGAGCCCAGTTCATGTGGCCCATCAAGGTCAGCCTACAGGTTGCAGTAGAAGGTGCACAGTGGATTTGGAGACAAGTAGAAAATCTAGCAAAATTTGGAAAAACATTTAAATTCTACTATATGGCAAATATTTTTTTTAACAATTTTTATTTTATTGTTATTTTTGCAGTGTCTATAGCCTGCTCTTTACTGTTTCCAATGCAGAGTTTAATTTGGCATTTCTCTTTTTATGTTTTTTTTATTGTTTTTGTTGTTCACCTTCTTCTTGTCTTGGTGTATTTCCTTCTGGTCACCAGCTATTCTTATCTCTTCCTTTTTTGTCAGTGCAGCCTGTTCGTGTTTCATAGAAGTAATGCCTTTTTATTGTTGGGAAACTTACAATTTCTAAGAATTTCTTTGGCTTTATTAAAATATTTATTTAAAAATTAGTCCTTTTGCCCTGGTGTCTTGGAAAATGCCCTCATTCTTTTCTGATAGGAAGGCCTTATTTAAGTTGTGTATTTGTATGCATATACATATGCGTGTCTGTTTATACATTCTCGAAAGGAAGGTGATCTTTTCTTCAAGGGATAGCAGTATTACGTGGTAAAGAGCACAGATTTCATTTCTTAGTCACTGTATGACTTTTCAGCAAGTTTCTGAACCTCTATGTTTCAGTCTCCCCACTGATACTATTGGAATAGTAGGATTTTTTGTCTTGGTTGAATGACTCCATCTCCATGCAGGCTCAGCTCACTCAAGTGTACAAATGGGGAAAATGATAGAACCTGCCTCATGGTGAGCTCAGGGCACACAGTAACCAGTACGTATGTGGTGGCCATTGGTATTTAGATTGCAAGGTTTGTGGGAATGACCAGTTAAGTACTGCATCTGGGTGCTGGTTATGGAGGTGGTACTGGTTACGGAGGCTTCCCTGTGGGAAGCACAGCTGGCATTCACTTGCTTACATACATACATACCTACCCCCCCCAGATACTTTCATACATATACACAATACACACATTCCCATACGTTCTTATATATACATGCATGTACAGTAGATAATTACATATACTGTGTGTGTATATATACACATGTACATATATATTCATATCTCTATATATGTACATATGTATATATGTACACATATGTATATATGTATATGAATATATATATATATATATATATATATATATATATATATATATCTCCATGCATGCATAAATACATACAAACATAAACAGTCTGTCCAGGCAGGACCCTTCAGGACCTCCTTTCATAATTTTTCAGGTATTTGGAGCTCATGTCCAATGCACCTGTGTTCTTCTCTTTTGTAGACTAGTTCTTTTTTGTAGGCAGTCCTTAGTCCCATCTTTTTTTCTGAAGAATGTACTAACAAATGCACCAATTTGAAGGAGACTAAATAGAGAATCTTTTTCAATTCTCATGAGAGAACATATTGCCATTTTTATATAATGAGGGGAATAAATTATATATTTTTAATACATTTTTTAAGATGCTGCTGCGTGGTATTCTGTAAAATGCTACTGAAAAATCAGATTTTCCTTCCTATAGAAGGAAAATGGGCATTTTAGTCCAGATTTCAGATGCCATAGTGAATACATGCTAATTTAAATGTCATTCTCATGCAAATTCTAAGTCGTTTTACACAGAGCAAAACCTGTATGCATTTCATCTAATAGAAATAAGAGATAGAATGTAAATGTTTATCTATCTTGACTAATGGAATCTAAAAAGCTGTCAAATGACAAGGGATGGATAATATCATAGGATAATAAGCAAATGAACTGAATGGTTCAGGAGGAAAAAAATCTAGGAAATATTCAAAGTCAAGTTAATATGAAAAAAGGAATAAAATAATCTGACAAATGAGATAATAGCAGTTAGGAGAAAAAGTACTGGCTTGGCTGGCGGACGGTGACAGGCGGTCGGCTTGTCAGAATGAGCGGCAGCCGGGGTGTGGAGGATGAATGTGCCAAAGGACAGGCTCATAAACGGCAAAATGATGAGTGAGTTAGTAAATCTGTCAGATGATGAATGAGCTGACAGTACATGTTGGACGGATGACGGAGGAGAGGCCATGTGAAAAAGGCAGTCAGCAGAGACATTAAGGGAAGGAGGAAGGCTGCATTCCTAAAACCAAAAAACTTTCACATTTAATATCATAAGCAGGAAAAAAAGTGGTGCAGTTAATCACAGTACCTGATCTGTTTTGACAACTGTTAAAAACATAACAAAACTTCCATTGAAGACACTAAGACTCTATATAATGTGCTCATGGCTATTAATAATTATTTGCATTATATACCTGTCACTTGCTAGTTGTTACCCTATCCATTCCTGGGGATTTTCATCTGTGAAATGGAATAATAATTATAGTACCTTTCATCCTTTCATATGCAGACATTTGAGGGTTCATTTCATATGAAATACTTAGAACAGTACCTTGAACATAATAAATAATGAAGAAACTATTGTTAGTTGCCATTGATATTATTAATCATATTACTACTATTAATTTTTTATTTTTGTTTTCTTCTTGGAGTGTAAATTTCCATCTTACACATCCTTGGTGCCTAATTTAGCATATGGATCTCCCTAAAGACTCCCACATCAGTCGAATAAATAAAATACTGATGAGTTCCCTTATCTCTTATTAATAAATATTGCAAAATTTTTTTGAGAAGGAGAGGCTTCTAGTTTTTTTTTCAGAGTTTAGTTTTCAAACTGTATAAACACCAGAGATAAATTTAAACTCCTGTTTGTAATTAATCGAAGTAAATTCATAAATCCACAAAAAGAATAATTTAAGAAGACTAGAAGGGAAGTGATGAAATTGAAATCCAAGGAATAATAAAGGCAGTCAAAAAAAACCAAAATTCTTTGAAAAGTTATAAGTACACAAATCTCTTATTATAGTTTAAGATAAAAACAGAGAAGAAACATGAATAGAGAACCAAGAAAGGAACATAGCAATGTAAAGAAGGGATTTTAGACTTTATATTATAATTAGAAACATTATGCACATATATTTGAAAATTTTAAACTAAATGGCTGGTCTTCAGAAATAATATCAAGAGCCACAATTAATGTGAGAAGAATAAAAAACCCAAGCAGAGCAATAGCCATTAAAGAACTTGAATGAACTTGTTCAACTGATGGACACCTTGATGGACACCAGGCTTTGATGGTTATACAGGTGAATTTTAGCAAACTTTTAAGAAACAGTGGTAGAAAAATGAGGGGAAATTACTCAGCTTATTTTATTAATCTGTTTTAAAACAATAGCAAAACTTAGACAAGGAAAGTAGAGGAAAAGAAAATTATAAGCCAGTTTCACTAATGAGCATAAGTAAAAGAGAAAACATCACAAATCAATTCTAGGAATTTATATTGAAATGCGGTATAACTTAAACAGCTTATTTTAGTGAAGAACGAGTGGATTAACTTTTAAAATCCACCAACTTACATAATTAAAAAATTAAATATGACAACCATATTATTTTTCTCAGTAAAAGTTGCTAAAGTGTTTAATCAAAATCTTAATGTAAAAACAGAAAACTAGGATAGACTCCTTTAATCTAATAAAGCATATATCTACCTATATGCTATATAACTCATAGAATATACCATATTAAATTTTTTAAATGTTTGAAATTAAATTGGGAGCAATACAGGAAGCTTACTGTCATCACTGTTACTCAGTTTTGTCCTGGGAATTCTAGCCAATGCAATTAGATAAGAAAAGAATAAATCATAAGTATAGGAATAAGAATGGAAAAAACATAATTATCTTTACAGACTGATTATCTACATAGAAAATCTATAAACTATTAGAACCAATAAGAAGATTGATTCAAATTACAAAAATAAATAGCATTTATATATAATAGCATAAACCAATATGAAAATTATAATTCATAATTTAATTAAAAGCCATGATTAAATTTAATGAATGATACAGAAGACTGTTCTTGAGGGACACAGAATTCCTGATTTAAATGAGGAAAGGGCTTATTGTAGACAGGGAAGTTTGGTGTCCTAAAGATGACAGACCTTCTAAAATCAACCCATAAATTAAGTGCAATTCTTATCAAAATCTCAGATTTTTTTTTTTTGTGAAACTAAATAAACTGATCCCATAATTTATACAGAACAGTAAAGATCCAAAAATAGCCAAGTCAATTTTGAAGTAGATCTAACAAGTGGGACTCACTCTACCAGATATTTTTTTTATAAAACCATAATAATTAAAATTGTGTGGTACTGGTATAGGGATAATTGAATAGATCAGTGGAACACAATAATAAACCCAGAAACAGACCTGTGAATATTGGAATTTGATTTATCACAGAAATGATGTTATTTAAATTGACTGGACAAGGGTGGACAACTGTTCAATGAAAGCTGTCTGTACCACTGGACATCCACGTGAAAAAAGATGGGGAATGGTAGGAGACCTTGCCTCGTACAAAGTCTGAAAATAAATTCCCTATGGATTAGAGACTTAAATTTGAAAAGCAAATCAAGACAAAAGCATAAAGAAAAGATAGACCATGAAGGAAAATATTAAAACTAAAAAGTTGTGTGCATCAGAAAAATTCCATAAATGTAAAAGGTGAGCCACTGGTTGGATGAAGATGCGTTCCAAATGTGTGATCAAGCAAGGGCTAGTGTACAGAATGTTATGAAGAGCCACAGAATAGTAAGAGGCAAAGAACTCACTAGGAAAATGGGTGAAGAATCTGGTATAGGGGTGCTAACAGTGAGGTCACTTTCTTCTGCCTCTTTTTTCCCCTGCCTCCACTACCTCCATTTCTCAGTGGCTGAAGTTGTTTTTTTTTTTTAATGAAATTTATTGTCAAATTGGTTTCCATACAACATCTAGTGCTCATCCCAACAGGTGCCCTCCTCAGTACCCCTCACCCACCCTCCCTTCCCTCCCATCCCCCATCAACCCTCAGTTTATTCTGTTTTTAAGAGTCTCTTATGCTTTGGCTCCCTCCCTCTCTAACCATTTTTTTCTTTCCCCTCCCCCATGGTCTTCTGTTAAGTTTCTCAGGATCCACATAGGAGTGAAAACATATGGAATCTGTCCTTCTCTGTATGACTTATTTCACTTAGCATAACACTCTCCAGCTCCATCCATGTTGCTACAAAAGGCCAGATTTCATTCTTTCTCATTGCCACGTAGTATTCCATTGTGTATATAAACCACAATTTCTTTATCCGTTGGTCACTTGATGGACATTTAGGCTCTTTCCATAATTTAGCTGTTGTTGAGAGTGCAGTTTTAATGATTTGATGTTAATTTTTATGGTTGTTACATCCATGTCACCAAATAACATGACTGTATTACCATTGCTTGACTTACCTCTTGCTCGTTTATCCTTGGCTTTTATTTGCCAGATGATAGACTGTCTTCTAATGTAGCTGTATGCTGTCTTTACTCTCACTGTTGGTGACATCCATAACATGAATACTATCCTTAAATCTCAACTTATTAATCCATCAACCACAGACACTACATGTTCACACCTAATCTTGTAAAATGAGTAAGTTAGCTTGGTGTCTTAATTTGAAAACTTGTGTAAAATAGTAAATAATTTATCGCTTGGTTGGTAGTGTTTGTATCCCCAAACATAAGGAGGTATTAAACAGAGATGTCTCTGGTCAGGAATAAGATGGTTTTGAGCATCTTCAGAAAATGGAAACAATTCATAGTAATTTATTCTAGGTTGGTATGCTATTTCCTCTGTGCCTTGCTGTGAATTAATTGTGTCATCACTGTAAGTTTTTCATACTATAGGAAGCTAAAAACACTGCCTTCTTCCTGTATCTGGCAGCTTGGGATGTTTCTAATTTGTGTTATCTTTTGTACTGTTAGTTTACATTCCGGTTTGCCAGCGTGCATGTAAATAAGTCCCATGCACGAAATTTGAAAAGCCAAAATTCATGTATTCATGATTGATGCCGATTTGTATGCAATATAAGCTTGTATACTTCCCTGATTAAACTGTTCTCTGTATTTCAATGGATGTGTTAATCTGGGTTTCACAGTCTGACTTGCATTTTGTCTTTGCAATTGTGTGGACATAAAAGTGAGTTGACTTCATTTACTATGGGGATGCATGTTAGGAATTTGGGTTTTGTGTACCCTGTGGGAAGGAGCACACCCTCTGGCATTTCCTGGTGGAAGCAGGTTTTGCAGCGCAGAGGAAGTGACGCTGACCAAATGTGAAAGCCTGATACATGTTCAGGAGGGTCTGGGAAAGCAGACAGTGTGGTCGGGGTAGCAGCCCCAGCCAGTAGGCCTGGCTCCAGGGTGGGGAACATCAGCTGTGCATGTGACAAAATGGGAAGAACTTTGAGCAGCCAGATCTGCTGTGAATTGTCCCATCACATAGGCCCTGCTACTCCAACATAAGCTCTCAAATTATGTCTAAGATGCTGAATGATCTTGTTAGCTAATGTTAAAATATTTGATCAGGGGATGCCTGGGTGGCTCAGTCGGTTAAACATCCAACTTCAGCTCAGGTCATGATCCCACGGTTTGTGAGTTTGAGCCCCGCATTGGGCTCTATGCTGACAGCCCAGAGCCTGGAGCCTGCTTCAAATTCTGTGTCTTATTCTCTCTCTGCACCTCCCCCACTTGTACTCTGTCTCTCTCTGTCTCTCAAAAATAAATAAATGTAAAAAAAATTTTAATAAAAAATAAATAAATATTTGATTGGAAATAGATATTAGTTCACAATTATATGGAAAGAAAAAAATTGACTACTTTCATTTACACCATTTAAATTCCAGGAGGCATTTTTTCTAGCTCATCCTTATTTTATTTTATATATGTTTTTAATTTTTTTAATGTTTATTTATTTTTGAGAGAGAGAGGGAGAGAGAGAGTCAGAGCATGGGAGGGGGAGGGGCAGAGAGAGAGGGAGACACAGAATCTGAAGCAGGCTCCAGGCTCTGACCTGCCAGCACAGAGTCTGACACAGGGCTCGAACTTATGAACCATGAGATCACCACCTGAGCTGAAGTTGGATGCTTAACCGACTAGCCACCCAGGAGCCCCAGTTCTTCCTTAGTTTTATATGTAATTGTATTATTTTCCCTCTCCGGTTGTACTCCGTATCACCAAGAAGTGGGTTTATGTTTCAGGTGAGACAAGATAGGCATGCAGGGGTTTGCCTGTGTTATTCATTCACCCAACCAGTGTTTTCACTTGGAGGCGCCTCTGAGTGAGACTCAGATGTTAAGGATGTTAAGGACAAATGAGGGCTTGGAGCTAGTGGTCTGCTGGGAGAGTTAGAAAACAAGAACACCAACAGGGAAATAATCCAGGTGTCAAGAGGCCTCTGAGGCAGCCAAGTGGAGCATCATGACTCCAAGAATGCCCAGGGGCAGAGGCAAAAAAGCCCTGAGATGACAACAGCTGGTTGTGTTTTTAAAAAAATTGCGAAAGGTGCCTCTGTGAACTTTGGTGTTTTCTGGCTGCTCTCTGCCCTGAGCTGTTCCAGGTGACAATTAGAATTTCGTGTTACGGCCACCCCCGACCTATCCTTCCTCCCAGCCTCCAGATCTTGGCTCAGTTCTCTGGTTCTTGTATTCCTTTGTCAATACTACATCTTTCTGATGTTCTGGGTTTCAGACCTGGTTTTCTATTACTCTGACTCCCAGTGCTAATTCTCATATTTCTGTTCCTGGCCTGTAACCTAGACTTCATCTACTGATTGGCAGGCAGTTACCTTCTGGCAGATGTGTGTCACTACCCCAGCCCTTAGGTTCCAAGATGAGTTAAGTCCCAGCATCAAGCAGCTTACAGTCTGTGAGGAAGGATCAGACAGACAGACAGACAAGTGTAATTCTAATCAGAAGTCATAAATTACATCAAAATGGGTTTCCAAGCAGGAGAGTATAAAAATAACCCTAGTTTGAAACTTCACCGGGGCCTTTATGGATGTCCTCAACTAACTGTTTTTATAGAGTGCCATGAAAATTTCTTTATCCACTTGAAAATATCCTCTTAACAGTTGCAGAACTGATGTGTTTCCAGTGATGTCTCTGACTTTGCCATGTGGTTATAAGAACTAGGATGGCTGGGATGTGAGGGGCTGTTGCTCTTTTGCAACATAAATTTATTAGGTAGGCTTGTCAAAATGTACTCTTTGCTCAGACCTGGGGTGATGGGTTTAGACTGAGGTTCCTACACTTGCAGTTAATAGCTTCCAAAATGTCACTGTGTCATAACTGGGGCCCCTTGTGGCCCAGCCTTAGGGTGGCTCCTGCAGGAACCTTGATGAAAACTATAGAATTAGATCATAACTATGAATCTCCTTAAAGTGGCAGCCCATCACATAAAGAGTATCATAAAAATCCAGTTTGGGTCTCTTTCCCAAAATGTTATGCTAATTGTAAGCGGCTGACATCATTTCTTTCATCTGACCTCTACACCTACTAGCTGACCACCTCATGGCTCTTTGTCTCTTTTCCTTATACCTGTCCTCACCCCATGCCACACTCTCCAGCCCAGAGGGCGTGGTGTCACCTCATTCTCCCTCCTTCTGAAAGCAGGTGTGGGTCCCCAGGGGGTTATATATTTTCTCTCACTCTGACTGCTTTTTTTCTGTGAAATCCTCAAGGAAAATTTTTTCTTTTCTTTTTTCTTTTCTTTTCTTTTCTTTTGTTTTCTTTTCTTTTCTCTTCTCTTCTCTTCTCTTCTTTTCTTTTCTTTTCTCTTCTTTTCTCTCTTCTTTCTTCCTTTCTTTCTTTCTTTCTTTCTTTCTTTCTTTCTTTCTTTTCCCCCTCCTTCTGTCTGTCTCTCTCTCTTTCTCCCTTTCATGAGCAGGAGAAGGGCAGAGAGGGGTGGGGGGAGATAGAATCTTAAGCAGGCAGACTCCACACCCAGCATGGAGCCCCCCAACACAGGGCTCAATCTCACACCCCTGTGGTCATGACCTGAGCCAAAATCAAAGGTCGGACACGTAACTGACTGAGCCACCCAGGTGCTCTATGGAGAAAAAAATTTCAAATAAAATTTAATATTTGCATCTGAGCTGCAAAAGTTGGGTCAGGAAGCAGAACCTGAAATCAGATTTAATGTGGAAGGAAAACCATAATGCAGGAGGCTGCTTTTCCCACACTAAAGCTGTATTTGTTTCTCAAGGTGGCCATAACAAATTACCACAAACTCGGTGACTAAAATAACTGAAATTTATTCTCTCGCAGTTGTGGAGGCCAGAAGTCCAAGAGCAGAACTGGGCTCTGAGTGAGGATCCTTCCTTGCCTCTCCCCCAGCTTCTGGTAGTTGTGTGAATTCTTCTTATGTGGATTCTGCCATTTTCTATTGGGGCTGGATTTTTATCAAGATTGTATAAAGTCACAGGTCATGTTATAGAAGCCTGTTCACTGAGCTACCCTTGTGGCCACAAGGATTCTTTCAAATCCTCTGTCAAGCCTGTCACACCCATATTGGAAACTTTCCAAGGAGTCTCCAATTCCTCAGAATAAAAGCCAGAGCTCCCCATGTCTGTGACCACCTTCCTCTCTCACTCCAGTGCCCGTCTTCTGGACTCCCCTTGCTCATTCAGCTCTGGCCACACCCTTCCTCACTGTTTCCTGAGTCTAGAACATTCTGACCCTAGATAGCTGCAGTGCTTCAGGTATTTGCACAGATGTCAATATTCAATGTGGCCAGTCCCATTCAAAATTGCTGCCCTACCTTCTTGCCCCCTCCCCTGTTTCAGGTCCCCCCCCCTTTACCACCTTTTAATACCCTATATGATTTATTTAATTCCTTGTCTCCTCCCTCCATGAAGTTTACTGATTAGTTTTATTCACTGTTATAGCTCATACTGACAGTAGTGGCTGGCATGGTAAAGACACACCACAGTGCTTTTGAACTGAATCAGTGAAGTCAGAATTCAGAAATTTAAAGTTGATCTTTTTGGAACCCAAGTACAAGATAGGCTGTTTATCCCCTGTAAACTTCTTTGCACTCATTTAGAGCCTATGAACCTCCCAGACCCTGATTCAGCAATATAATGATATTCTCCATTTGTCTCCAGTTGAGTTATCTGTAAATTTGTTAAACCAGACTCCCCATGCCTCCCATTGAACACTGGTGATGGTGAACAGGAAGGTTGGTCCCCAGGTAGAATTCTTTTGTTAAGTCTCTGTACTGCAAGAGAGAATACAAAATGCAGCTGATCTGTGCCACCCACATACACTGTGTCTGCACCACCGTGGTCCAAACAGTGAAGTCTAGGCTGTTCTTGTGAACTCCTCATGAGCCCCTCTAGGTGCTGACCAACTTCACGTGAAAGCCTTGTTCTAGTTATCCCTTGCCTTTTTTTTTTTTTTTCAGTCACCATGATACTTGTCCATCTTCTGGCACTCTCCTTTCTCTATGATTTTTCAGGTGAAGACTACTCTGTTGTAGCAGGGATGTTTTCTATTTCTGATTCAGTTTAAGATAAAGCCCTTAGTCTCTCTGTGTTTCCTTGTATGTGTGTAAAATAAAGTGATGTCCTCACATAGGAAAAAAATTGATAAAGATCTAAATTTTGAAAAAATATTTATATATTTTTTTGGAGAGCACAAGCGGGGGGTGGTGGGCAGAGAGGGGGGTACAGAAGATTCAAAGCCAACTCTGCGCCAACAGGCTGACATCAGCGAACCCCATGCAGGGTTCGAACTCTCGAGTCGCGAGATCATGACCTGAGCTGTAGTCAGATACTCAACCGACTGAGCCACCCAGGTGCCCCAGATCTAAATTTCAAAATTAAGAACCCATAAAAAAGATGAGAAATGATTCTTTCTTTAGAATTCTGAGAACAAAGGAAGGTCTGGTCCAGGTCGTATTTAAATGGGGCATCTCAAGAGCATTTCAGATGGTTGTGTGTGTGAAGCCATTCTGAGATACATCCAGACTTTTCTGTGGACTGTAAATAACTAGAGATCAGATTGTAAGCAAATCAGAAGCTATAGTTTTAATTCTTGGCCTATGACTTAAAATTTTGAGTTATGCCCAAATAAGCTGGAAAAGACTAGATTTCATCAGAACTTGCCTTTAAGATGTGACTGGTCCCTTTTGGAGTCTGACCTTAGCTTTCATTTGTGACCAAGAATCCTTAACATGAAAACCACCAAATTGGAACATTCTTATGAAATTTACATCATCTTTTAAGGAAAAACAAACCCTACTAAATAATAATGGCAACATAAATCTCGGTTTACACAGAAGACGATAGGCTTTCACTGAATATAATAGGAAAGTGAAATGGTGAATTTGGAAGTCAGCTGGAAAGGACTGTTTGAAGCTGAAGAAAACTGCCTTTTGTGGAGCTGTTCTGTAAAATAACAAAGACTTTTCTCAATGCAAATATTTGACTTTAATGGGATTAATTCATGGAGAAAATGGAAACCAAAGACCCTACCCACTGACTTCTGTCCCTCTATCTGTCTGCTCTGTGAGGCACCTAGGAGAGAAAGACAACTGGCTTAGGCAGCAGAGCCCAGTCTGGACTTTGGCTCCACGCACCTTCCTAATCCCTCACGGGGCCCAGCAGGTGACGTTCTGAGACCCTCTCACTTGGAGTGTCTCATCAGGAATTGGGGACCATTCTCTGTCTTCTGCCAACTTCTTTCTTGGTCTTTGGACTGGTTTTGTTTTCCGCTTTGGGCTTCTTCCCTCCCTTTGCTGGATGTTCTTTTCCCTCTCGATTTCTATGTGCCTGGGTCCCCCAAAGCTCTCCTCTTGGTATTCCTCATGTGGGATAGCTTCTGCTAAAGAACACAAACCCTGGAGCTTACCTGTCCAAATTCGATCCTAGGCTTGGCTGCTCATGAGCTGGGTAACCATGGAAACTGAGTTACTTTCTCTGTGCCTCCATTTCCCCATTTGAGAATTAAAATGGTTTATAAGGTGCTTGGATCAATGTCTGGCAAGTAATCAGTGTCAATTATCACTGTTAATTTGCCTTACTAGGGAATGTGTTTTATAGGCCATGGTCTCAACTGAAGGATTTGGACAGGAGGTGGACATACTAACCACGCATGCCTGGGCATATGTGTGACTGAGGCCTCAAGTCCTTGGTATCTTCTTGGATCGCAAAGAACTCTCCATGCTGGAGTTGTTTTTAGGTTACCCTAAAGCAGAGCCCAAGCAAGGAAGCAGGCCTGAGGAGCTGGGAGAGTGAGTGGATGGGAGGAAGGATCTCTATCAGGATGCAGCAGCAAGGTTGTCACTGTGGGCAGTTGGGACTGGATTGCCCAGGATGACCCCAGAACTGACACCACTGAGTGTTATGCCTGGGAGTGTTGACTCTCCTGTATTTGAGGAGGACACATGTGCTTCCATGGTTGAGGGGGGTCCTGTTGCAGAAGGCAGAGACACACCGTGGTGACCTGAGATGGGCTGCTGTCACTCTGGGCAACCCTGTCTACCCTACCCCAAATGCAGTTCTTTCCCAACCTCATGTTCTTCTCTCAGATTTTAGAATATTATATATTTTTAAATACAATATATAGTATTATGTTAAAAAAATCATATCTTGGTGCTTTTAAAAAGTGCCTTCTTCCTCAGGAATACATCTTCTGAATAAAACTGGACAATTCCCTTTTTTGTGTCTTAAATGAATACAAAGCAAATAACATGTATCCCTTCATTTATACAGCATTTGTTTTAGTTTGTATCTAAAAGTTGATTTTGTCCTAAACTTCACTTTCTATTTTGAATAGGTAATATATTTATATAGTTTAGAATTTCTCAACATAACAAAGTCTAAGTTGAGCATTCCTATTTCCATCCTATTCTAGCCACCTTTCTCTTATCTCTCCTATGCCCAGTTATTTCATTCCTTGTGGAAACCTGCCTGTGTTCCTGTATGAGTCAGGGTTCTCTGGAAAAACAATCCAGTGTGTGTGTGTGTGTGTGTGTGTGTGTGTGTGTGTGTGTGTGTGTGCGCGCGCGCACATGTGCATATGCGTGTGTGTGTGCACATATGCATGTGTGTGTGTGTGTGTGTGTGTGTGTGTGTGTGTGTGTAGAAAGAGGGAGGGAGAGAGATTTATTTTAAGAAGTTGGCTTATGCAGGAGCACCTGGGTGGCTCAGTAGGTTGAGCATCCAACTTTGGCTCAGGTCATGATCTCATGGTTCATGGGTTCGAGCCCTGCATCAGGTTCTACACTGACAGTTTGGAGCCTGGAGCCTGTTTCAGATTCTGTGTCTCCCTCTTTCTCTGCCCCTCCCCTGCTTACACTCTGTGTCTGTCTTTCTCTCAAAGATGAATAAACATTAAGAAAAAATTAAAAGAAAAAAGAAGTTGGCTTATGCAATTATAGGGGCTGGCAAATCTGAAATCTGTAAGACAAGCCAGCAGTCTAGAGATTCAGCTAAATGATGATGTTGCAGTCTTGAGACCAAATCAGTTAGGGCAACAGGCTGGAAACTGAGTCAGGGTTTCCATGTCACAGTCTTAAGAAGATTTCTTTCTACTTCAACAAACCTCTGTCTTTGCATGGAAGGCCTTCAACTGATTGGATGAGGCCCAGCCACATTAGCTTTATTCAAAGACTGCTGATTTAAATGTTAACCACATCAGGGCTCCTGGGTGGCTCAGTCTGTTAAGTGTCCAACTTTGACTCAGGTCATGATCTCGTGGTTAGTGAGTTCGAGCCCCATGTTGGGTTTTGTGCTGACAGCTCCAAGCCTGGAGCCTGTTTCGGATTCTGTGTCTCCCCTACCCGCCCCTTCCCCCGGCTTGTGCTCTGTCTCTGTCTCTCTCTGTCACTCCCTCTCTCTCTCAAAAATGAGCAAACATTAAAAAAAATTGTAAATGTTAATCACATCTAAATAATACCTTCACAGCACCAGTTAGACTGGTGTTTGGCCAAACAATGGGGCACCATAGCCTAACCAAGCTGACACCTAAAATTAATCATCACAATTCCCTTGATGAAAATATAAGCAAGTAGAAACATAGATTCCCACTTTCTCTTCTTTCTGACACAAAAAGAAGCATACTCTATACTCATTTGCTTTTCCCATTTGGCATTACATTTAGATTAACGTTACATTTAGATCTTTCTAAATCTGGGCCAAATAGCTTCCCCATTCCTTTTTTACCAGCTCCAAATAGTGTTCTTTGCAGCTATAAAATTTTGTAAATGTGACTGTTGTAAATTTAAAATGTAAATGTGACTACATAAAAGCACAAAGCTTTTGCATGGCAAAATAATTAATGAGTTAAAAAAGCAATTGGAAAAATGTCTGTTCAGGTCCTCTGCCCATTTTTAAAACGGATTGTTTGCTTTTTGGTGTTGAGTTGTATAAATCTTGTATATTTTGGATATTAACCTGTTATCAGGTATGTCATTTGCTAATGACTTCTGCCATTGGGTAGGTTGTCCTTTTGTTTTGTTGATGGTTTCCTTTGCTGAGCAGAAGCTTTTTATTTTGATGTAGTCTGAATAGTTTGTTTTTGAGTTTGTTTTTCTTGCCTCAGGAGAAATATCTAGAAAAATGTTCTTGTGTCCAACATCAGAGAAGTTACTGACTATGCTCACTTCGATGGATATTTATGGTTTCAGGTCTCCCAGTTAGGTCTGTAATCCATTTTGAGTTTATTTTTGTGTGTGGTGTGAGAAAGCAGTCTAGTTTCATTCTTTTGCATGTAGCTGTCTAGTTTTCCCAACACCATTTATTGAAAAAACTATGTTTTTCCCATTTGCAAATTTTTGCCTCCTTTGTCAAAGATTCATTGACTATATAATCGTGCATTTATTTCTGGGCTCTCTATTCTCTATTCTCTGTTGATCTGTGTGTCTCTTTTTGTGCCAGCACCATACTGTTTTGATTACTACAGCTTTGCAATATAACTTGAAGTTCAGAATTCAAGCTTGAGAATTCAAGCTTGAGCTCGAGCTCTGTTCTTTCTCAGGAATCCTTTGGCTAGAGGGGTCTTTTGTGGTTCAATACAAATTTTAGGATTATTTGTTCTAGTTCTGTGACAAATGCTGTTGGTATTTTGATAGGGATTGCATAAATCTGTAGAATGCTTTGGGCACTATTGATATTTTAACAATATTTGTTCTTCCAATCCACGAACATGGAATAAATTTCCATTTTTTGTGTCATCTCCCATTTCTTTCAATAATGTTTTATAGTTTTCAGAGTATAGGTCTTTCACTTATTTAATCAAGTTTATTCTTAGATACATAGTTGGCCAACAGACACATGAAACAATGCTCAACATCACTAACCATCAGGAAAACCCAAATCAAAACCACAATGAATATCACCTCACACCTCTTAGAATGGCTGAAATCAAGAAGACAAGAAATAACAAATGTTGGTGAGGATGTAGAGAAAAAGGAATGCTCATGTACTGTTGGTGGGAATGTAAACTCGTACAGCCACTGTGTAAAACATATGGAGATTTCTCAAAAAATTAAAAATATAAATACCACATGATTCAACAGTTTCACTCTTGGGTATTTACCCAAAGTGAACAAAGCATAATGTATCAACTTGTCAAATCACTAAGTTGTACGCATGAAACTAATATAATATTGCATGTCAACTATATTAAAAATAAATAAATTAAAATGTAAAAGCAACTACATTCAAAAGCAAAATATCAAGCTGGGAGAAAAATATTTCCAACTTCAATCACAAACAGTTCCCACTTTGTGGAAGTTGATAAGATAAAGACCAGACATATCCAAGAGAAAAATGGACATGGAGAGAGAGTTCATAGAAAAAGAGAATCAAATGGACTTAACCTTATGAAAATACTGTGTCACTGGTGGTAACAGAAAATCTAATTAAAACAACATGGAGATACATGTTTCACCTTTCAGATTGGACAGAAACCCACAATTTGGATGACAGAATCTTCTGATGAGGCTGTGGGGAAATTGGTCCTCTCCTCCTTTGCCAAGAGGAGTGTACAATGGTACGGCCCCCGGAAGGATTACTTGGCAGTATTAAACCAACTAGAGGTGAATTCACTGTGTCAGGAATCCCAGAAATTCCCAGGGATTTGATCCTGTGGGTAGACTTGCACATCCCTGAAGTGATGCCTCAGGGCAACATTGTCTGTGATGCAAAAGACTGAAAACAACCAGGAGTCCATCCACAGGGGAGCAGGTTGATAAACTATGGCACATGCACAATGAAAAACCTGCAGCATGAAGCATTTCTACAGAACTGAAAGCTTGCATTGGGGCCTTAAAAATAGTATATAAAAGATACGAGGCATACTTAACAATCTGTTTCTCTCACTGTCCTACACAAATGCATATTCAGTCCTGCCAGGTTTTCCTTCAAAAGCTATCTGCCATCCATTCTCTAATCTTGGTCTTTATAGCCACCTCTTTTGTTCCAGTTACCATCTCCTGTCACCAATCCCCTAATTTATGCAGCATCCAGAATCAAGGAACCTTCTGCTCTACACAAGGGCCCTGGCCAAGAGGTGAAGGCTGGAATCTGCTACATCACCTAGAGGGAGTGGGGCAGCTTTTTCTACTTAGAAAACACCCCTATGGTCTCAGGGGTCTGATCAGTATGCTTCTTTAAAGATACACATAGGAACCAGTCAGTGGCTCTTCTAAAACTCTCCAGTGGCCTCTTATCACATGTAGGAAAAAAAAATCAAACTTTTCCCCTTGGCCTGAAGTGCTCTGCCCAAGCTGCTGACTGTATCCAATGATGCCCTGTGCACCAACCCTTCTGGCCTCCTGACAGTTTCTAGAACACCCCAGCTTTTTCTTTGTTTGGAATATTCTTCTCCTGGCTCCTTTCGTGTAGGCTCTGGGCCAACACATCACCACCTACTCCACAGAAAGCCCCCAGGACTCCCAGCATGTCACCTGCTTAATTTCTTCCTGAACACTCATCACAAGATGCAGTGTCTTTGCTTCCTGCCTCTCTGCCTCCTGACCGTGACCTCTAAGAGGGCAGGTGTAGGGTCTGTGTAGTGCCTGGTGCATGTCAGCCTGCACTGCATATAGTGGAATTGAGAACTCCTGCTCATTCTCTGGTTCTTTCGGGGTCACTTCTGAGAAGCCTTCACTGAGCCCTCCAGCCTCATTCAGCCTTCCTTCACCAGCAGATGCACCCATCGCACCCATGTTCGACTCAGTGCAGCACCCATAAGCCTGGTATGATGCCTCATACCCCAGTACCTCTCAGCTGGACAGGAGGCCCACATCTTCAGTGCCTGCTCTGTGTATATTTGATGGATGAATAATTGGCTGAACGTTGAAAGGATGAATGGACAAGGGAACAAACGTACAAATGAATGAACAGAGGAATACACCAAAAAATGAATGAGCACAGTGAATGCAGTAGAAAAAGTGCTAGGCTGGAAATGAGGAATTCTAGATTTTAGTTGCAGCCCCACAGCTAGGGAGGTGTGCTTGAGCACATTGAGATATGTCTACCACCTGGGCCTCGAAAGGCACCTTGACCTCTCCTTGGGAGTGTTTCTCACAACTGTACTTGAAAACCAGATGTGCAGGCACTTGACTGTCTGCTTCACGGGAACGGCAGCCCCAGGTGCGGAAGCTGGTTCTGGCTAGTTCATTGCTGTGTACCTGCACCACACCAGCACGGTGCCTGGCATGTTTGAGTAATGAATAAATGAAGCATTAAATTGGAAAGGAAAAAATAGAGTGGAAACAAAACTCAGGGGCATGTAGAGAAATAGGAGTAGACAGTCCATGGCTCTGACACCGTGGAAATCTTGGAATGGGGCTGATGATTCTTGCAGGGGTTTTAGACTTTTCTATCACCCGATCCCTCACACATGTGATTTCCTCAGCCATACTGCCAGATCGTCATTGTTACTTTTATATTTCTATTTTTTAAATCAAATTAGCAACATTCTAGTCAACAAACGTGGGGTGGGAAACGGTAGAAGCTTCCCAGGGTAATAACTAGTTTTCTGTTAAAAAAAAAAAGAGAATTTTAGAACTGTCAGAAATTGTAAAGATGTCTGTGTGTGGTGTTGCCTTCACAGTCCCACTTATGCTTAGCTTTATTGGAATGACTCTTGTCCCAGTTGGTTTTGGGTGAACTGATCTGACTCCGCTTTCCCAGTGAGGATGCAAACACATTTAACCAGAAAACATAGTGTTCTTCTAAGTATCTCTCCCCATCACTGGCCTTCTGACCACCCCTGCCTGGCTCCAGATCCATCCTGCTCACTATCGAAGATCTAGTTATTTGCTACCCTGCTCAGTGGCCTCCTGTGCCCCACTCCACACCCTGTCTGTAGAGGAAAATGCCAAATTTATTAGCAAACAGACACCTGACCAGACACCTGACAGTCTCCTGTGATGTTTTTGTCTCAAGGTTCCATGCATTGTACATGCTAACGTCCTCCTGAAATGCTTTCTTAGAGCCAGTGCAGCTGGAAAACTCCTGTTAATCCCACATAACCCACCTGAAGCCTCATTCCTGACCCTCCAGGCTGACTTCATGGAATATTTCTTCATGCTACCACAAAATCTGGTGTATGAACTGAATTGGATGCAGCATGAGTCTACCTTAATTTGGGGCAAGGTTGAAGAATTATGGATATTTTACCGTCTTTTTGTGGCCACCATGATTGCATCTGACTGACAGACTTCGTAATAATTTCATCTTGCAATAACTTTGAAACAACCCTTAAGAAAAACTGTTAAACACCAGTGCTTAAAGAGAATCTTAAATCTCCTACCCTAATACAAATTCTAATTCAGACCTAGACCAAGCTAGAAAACCAGGATATAATAACATGAAATAAAAAAGAATCTTTTATGGCAAAAATACTCATCGTCTGGCTATATCTAAAGGTAAGGGGTGTCCATGGTCGATGACATTGGGGAGCACTGAGCAGACATTGTGCAGCACCTTTTCTGTCACGTCCCACTTTGGGGGGAATACCAGGACCATGTTTTACATAGCCACTTTATTAAACGGTAACATTTTCGTATGTTAATGAATGACTTTGTAGTGATGAGATTACATGCCTTACAGTGACAGTTCTTTATATTTGAAAATCTTCCTAATTAGGCATCTTTCTCTGCAAGTCAAAAGATGTAATTTATCTTGAAGTTATGCATAAATTGGAGCACTGCTGGGTGCTGCTGCCGTTGTCATTAAAACATTATTTGGTAAATTAAATCTGTATTTAGTTCAGATCTAATGATTGAAATATTATTATGACATATGGTAGAGGAAGGGCCAAGCATGTTACAGTGTGCAAATCCCCTTTATGCCTTCACTTCAGAGATTGCCCCACATCACAAAGCCACAGGCAGACCTGTCCCAGCACAGCACCTATCCTTGGAGGGGCTCCTGTCACTCCCGGTCTGTCCCCATTAAGTCCTGTTTACTTTTTTCATCTCCACTTCCTTAGGCATTAGAAATCATTCTTATTTTTCCTTCTGGTTTTCCCTTTACTTTTCCCCTTTGCCCTCACCAGGCTCAGAACATCAATGGAACAATTCGGAAATGCAGCGCTGGTCACAGATTTCTGCAGGTGCTGGACTCACGTTAGAGCCGGTGAATCAGGAATTGGCCCAGTCCTGCTGAGATTGGCAGTATTCTTGAGGACACAGAAGGCTGTGTTCCTGCAGTCCCAAATGTGGAGGACAGGGCCAGACACGGGGTCCAAGGTGCAGTGAGAGCTAAAAGTTTGAAACTGAGTGGGAGAACACTGTTTGCTGGGAATCAGTAATTCATTTTATGATGTATGTTTTAAGCATTTATGATGCCTCACACAGTTTTTTGGGAAGGGGCATTTAAAAAAAAGTTATTTGACAATTATAGACAAGGGCATAACATTTTTTCTTAAAAGTAGTTTACTCCTGTTGCTCTGCATAAGTGTTGAACAGGTATTAAAGGATGTCATCAGTTGGAGCATTTGGGACAAATGCTCAATAGGGAGCTGGGCTATGAGTCAGCCAGGTCTCATGGATGGCTAATGAGACAGAGGAATATCTTCCTGCCGAAGCTACACAAAGAAACAGTCCCTATTTGTGCTCTTTGTCCTGACTGGGAGCCAGGTGGCCATGTCCCTGGTCAATTTCTGCCAGCCAAGTTTCTTGGCCTTGTTTCTCGTTCTAAGCACCATCCCACCTCATAACCCCCTCCTCTGCACTCTTTAGATCCACAGGGGCTGTGACAGTCAAGCTTCTATCTCTCTGAACAGTTACATGCCATTGGCTTTAGTGTCTCTTTGTCACAGCCAGCAGTGCTGGCCCCACCCCTGTGGGATTCAAGCTGCACTGAGGGCAGTAAGGGCCACAAACATGGCAGCAACAGTGTCACCGGTTTTGCAATACCTCCCCTGTCCAAGCACCTGGCAAGATGCTTTACTTTTGTATATATAACACGTTAGTGTGTCCTTCAGAGAGGTCCTTCTTAACATCCTCACTTGACAGATAAGGAAAATGACCCTCAAAGGCATTGAATGATTTACTACAAGTCAACACAACCATTAAGTACCACAACATATTATTGGAAGTGCAGGGTGGGCTGCTTGGGTCAGAATCCCAGCTCTACCATTGACCTAGGATCTAAGGACAATTACTCTCTGTGCCTCAGTTTCTCATCTATAACATGGGATAGCATTAGGGTTTACTCATGGGTTGTTTGCAAAAATTGAATGACAACTCACAACAAACAGTTCTGGGAAAACTGCATATATGCAACAGAATGAATTGATACCAAATACAGAACTTAATTTAAAATCGTTGAAGGACCTAAATGTAAGACCTAAAACAATGTAAAACTCTTAGAAGAAAGCATAAGACAAAGGCTTTACCACATTGGATGTGACAATGATTTCTTAGATATAACACATGTAACAAAAATAGACAAATTGGACCCCAAGAAAATTTTAAAATTTTGTACATCAAAGATACTACCCACACAGTGAAAAGGCAACAGGATGGAAGAAAATATTTGCAAATAATATATCTGAGAATGGATTAATAGAATATATAGAGAACTCTTACAACTCAACAACAACAACAAAACAAGCAATCTGATTCAAAAATAGGCAAAATACTTGAATAGACATTTCTTCAAAGAAGATATGCAAATGGCCAATAAGCACATGAAAAGATGCTGAATATCATTAATCATTTGGGAAAGCAAATCAAAACTGCAGTGAGATACTACCTCAGACCCATTAGGATGGCTACTATAAAAAAAAAAAAACACCAGAAAACAGTAAGTGTTTGTTCAGGACGTGGAGACATTGGAACCCTTGTACACTGTTGGTGGGAATGTAAAATGGTGCAACTCTTACAGAAAACAGTACAGAGGCTCTGCAACAAAATTAAACATAGAATCACCACAGGACCTGGCAATCTCACTTCTGGGTATATACACAAAAGAATTGAAAGTGGAGTCTGAAAGAGGTATTTATACACCTGTGTTCACAGCAGCATTATTCACAAAAGCTAAAACATGGAAGCAATCCAACCGTCTGTCTATGGATGAATGGGGAAGCAAAATCTGGTCTATACATACAATGGAATACTATTCAGCCCTAAAAAGGAAGGAAATTCTGACACTTGTTACAACATGGATGAATCTGAAGAACATTATGCTGAGTAAAATAAACCGGTCACAAAATGTCAAATACCATATGATTCCACTTATGTAAGGTAACGAGAGTAGTCAAAAACATAAAGATAGAAAGCAACATGATGGTTTCTAGGGACTGGGGGAGGCAAAATGGAGAGTTCGTGTTAACAGGTACAGAATTCAGTTTTAGAAGATTTAAAAAGAGTTATGGGGATGGATGGTAGAGATGTTGCACAACAATGTGAATGTATTGATACCACTTAACTGTACACTTAAAAATGGCCAAGGCAGTAAATTTTAGAAGAAAAACACAGAATGGCAGTGTATGTAAAGAGTGCAACCAAGGCCCTCAATGATATAAACTATTACTGGTCTCTGATTTTAAATTACTCTCCCCTTGGGTTGATCTCAAAGTCTGCATGTTCAGCCACAGGTAATGTAATGCTGTCTGTCCTCTTTAGCTGCATGCTGTACATAGATATTTATTTCTCTTCAATTTCTGCCTTATGCCCCAGAATTACAAGCACAATACAGTCTCATTGTGACCAGCCAAACAGTAGAGGAACGTCTATAGAAGGAGGGAGGCACACCCCCTTGCTCTGACCCACTCTCCCTTGCTAACCTAAGTTGGACGTTTGTGAGTCTCCACCCACACCATTCTGCTCCTTCCTACATACAGATATACACAGAGGGTTTTCTGTTCCTTGATTTTATTTGAATAGGAAATGGACTTACATGATACACAGTCTCCATCAGCTTTATACTTTTCACTCAGCATTTGCACATTCCTTCAGGTCAATAAATCAGACCTAGCCAATTTGCTTTCACCAGCTACTCAATACCCTCTTGGAAGGCTGCAGGAAATTTGTAATCTAAAATTAATTTTGCTTGCCTCACATAATTTAAAACACCTAACAACAGGGTAACTGAAAGCTAACAGCCCTTTAAACAAAAAACCTCAGACCTGAGAATTCTGGCCATTTTGCCCTGGGATCTGTGGAAGAGATCTCTAGGATGCCCAACCAGATGCTGGGGGCGGAGTTGGGATGAGAAATGTTTAGATGTGTGCAGTGCATAGACGGGAGGACCTGAGCACTGCTGGAGGTGGTGGCATTAAGTTGGCGTGACCCAGACCTTTTCCTTGCAGGCTCTGGCATCTGGTAGGCCTGGATTTGAATAATGCTCCACTCAGGACTCTCTGTGGAACCTGGGAGAGCTGCATATAACATCTCTGTGAAAACGGGGCTGGCACAGGCTTGACCTGAGGCCAGAGGAGACGGTGTAGCTGTGTCTATGAAAACAGTACTCCTCAAAGTGCAGGCAGATTCCGGTTGCTATTAACATTGGATTGTTTGCTTTTCATTTTATTTTATTTTTAATATTTTAATGTTTTTATTATTTATTTTTATTTGAAGGAGAAGGAGAGAGAGAGCGCACAAGCATGAGTAGGGGAGGCACAGACAGAGGGCGAGAGAATCCTAAGCAGGTTCTGCACCGACAATGCAGAGCCTGACACAGGACTTGATCTCACGAACCTTGAGATCATGACCTGAGCCAAAATCAAGAGTTGGGTGTTTAACGGACTGAGCCACCCAGCTGCCCCTTACTTTTCATTTCAAAACAATGTTTTCGTTGTCCACTTGAAAATCATTTGGTGTAGGTTGTCTATAAAGCAGATACTACACATCCAATTATCATTGGTTGTAAAGTCAAGTTTAGAAAAAAGTGGCAATAAGATTTACATTGTACCAGCAAGGAATATTTTTATGAGACCTGAGGAAGCTGTTTTGCTTCTAAAGCCAGGGCCACCAGCAAAGGTTGGGGTTATGTCTCTGAAGAGACACAATGGGGAGACATCTCTCCAGTCATGTGGAGCTATCTGTCTGGAGGTGATGCCTGGGTGCGTGACCTCTGGCCAGATGCATGACCTGTGGCCCTGTCGAGTAAGAGGAGCCCATGTTTCTATAATCGTCCACCACATTATCTTTGGAATGTCTGATGCCTTCTTGAAATGAGAGCTGTGAAGCCCATAATGGCCAGTTAAGTTCACTTTTACTGAGTTGAATCACACTTTGCTTCTAAGCATTGTGGTAACACTCTTCTAATATCCTGTCTTATTCTCCATTTTAGTTGGGCAGCTATTAGAGAGTATAAACCTGTGATACATATTTTACTGGGTAAGTTCACTGTGTAAGCTATGGTTTGACAAAGTGCACTCCTTTATAATGGGAAGATGTATTTGTCTCACTAGTTTGTTAAAGAGCATCTTTAATGGAATTTCAATTACGCTGTAGCCTCCAGACAAACCCACCTAACTCAGAACTAGAAAGAAAAAAAATACTTCATAGAAAGGCTGTTCCAGTTATCCATATTGCTGCATGAGAAACCACCTTGAAACTTAGCAGCATTAAACAACCATCCTTTTATTATGTTCATGATTTGGGGAGTGAGGAATTTAGGCAGGGCACAGTGGAACTGTCTTACCAATGACTAGAACCTTACTGTGGCTGAGATGTCTGTACTGGGGCCATATGTCTGGGGACTAGGTTCTGGCTATCAGCCAGCTTGCCTGATTCTTTTTCATGCCCTGTCTGCTGGAACTGGAGTATCTAAAAGGCTCCTTCACTCACATGAATGTGCGGTGCCTGGGCTGGGATGGCTGGAGCATCAGGGGCTGGCCTGACACCCCTGTCTTTTCGTGATGTCTCCATGTGGCTTTTTGGGCTTTTTTAGAGCATGGTGATCTTATGGTAATTGTACTGATTACATGGTGGCTGGCTTCTCCCAGAGTAAGCATTCTAGGAGACTCAGTTGGAAACTGCCAGGCTTCTTATGACTCAGGCTCCTGTGTCCCAGAGTGTTGCTTTTGTCACATTTCTTGATCAAGGAAGTCACCAAGTCTGGCCCATATGCAAGCGGACCAGAATTACACTCTACTTTTCAGTGGAAGAAGAAGCCATCTAAATTTCAATGTTGAAGCACTTTATTATTTTTTAAAATTTTAGTTATTTATTTTTGAGAGACAGAGAGAGAGCATGATCAGGGGAGGAGCAGAGAGAGGAGAGAAAGAAAGAGAGAGAGAATACCAAGCAGGCTCCACACTGTCAGCACAGAGCCTGATGCAGGGCTCAAAGTCATGAACCATGAGACCATGACCTGAGCTGAAATCAGGAGTTGGGTTCTTAACCGACTAAGCCACCCAGGCGCTGAAACATTGAAGCATTTTAATAAATTAAGTTGAGATTCAACTTAAAGTCCTATTTTAATATCTAATATTTTATTCAAACACTTAACCATAATAGCAGAAACTATATGATCTTATCCTTAGAATCCTCTGATGGTGAAAACATGCCTCTTAGAATTGATTGATGTGAGAAAGGAAACTGCTGTAAAATTCTTATCTTCTTGAAAAACTCAGCTGTGCATTCAAGATCAAGCATTGTGTCTGCAGTGGGCAGTGCACATCTCTGAGCTTGTTAGTAGGGTCATTAAGCTTCCGGTTGAAGGCCTGAGGGCCTCCCATGAGTCATGTGCAAGCCCCTTGAAGTGTGACAATGACAGCATCTCCCCAGGGCCTTCTTCCCTTGTTTTCTGGGTTATCATATCCCAGGGAAGTTGTGGAAACATCTGTGTAAGCTTATGTGACAGGCTGTTTTGGTTTGCTGGGTAGGGCTCCCGTAGCAAAGTCCCACAAGGCTTAGCAGAAATTTAGTGTCTCATAGCTCCAGGGGCCAGAAGCCCACATCAGGATGTCAGCAGGGTTGATGTCTTCTGAGGGCCCTGAGGGAAAATGTGTTCCAGGCCTCTCTCCTAACTGCTGGTGGTTTCCTGACCGTCTTTGACATTCCTCAGTTTGCAGACACATCACTGCAATGTCTGCTTGTGTGTTCACATGACATTGTCCCTGTGTCTCTGTGTTTCTAAATCTCCCCTTTTCATAAGAACAGCATTTCTACTGGGTTAGGGCCCACCCTACTTTAGTGTCCCTCATCTTAGTTCACAACATATGCAAAGACCCTACTTCCAAACAAGGTCACATTCTAAGGGACTGAGGGTTAGGATGTCAACAAGAATTTCAGGGGGATGCAATTCAACCTGTAACATAAGACAACCTTGAAAACTAATAATTTTGATTATATGTCCTTGGGAATAAGAGAAAACAGTTGAAGCTTTGGGGAAAATGTTGTCACTAAAAAGTAGTAGAAATCAGTAATAGACATCACTGCTAGGAGTGGGGCATATGTACCTGTTGGCTGCACCTGTGCCTTGGCCCTGCCCCCACCCCCCCAACACTGGTGCCCTGAATGTCCACGTGGTGTCAGCACAGAAAGTGAGGTGTTCTTTCTTTTCTTTCAATTTATTACCGCAGTATAATTGACATACAATGTTAGTTTCAGGTATACAACATACTGATTTGATAATTATATATATTAGTGCTCTGGACCGCAGTGAGTGTGGTCACCATATGTCACCATACAACATTATTACAATATTATTGACTATGTTCCCTGGGCTGTACTTTTCATCCCTATCACTTACTTATTTTATAATTGGAAGGTTGTACCTCTTAGTGCCCTTCACCTATTTCACACATTCCCCATCCCCCTGTGTTCTGGAAAACATAGATTATTCTCTGTGTCTTGGAGTGTATTTCTGTTTTTCTTTCTTTGTTTGTTTTGAAAATTTTTAATGTTTATTTTTGAGAGAGAGAGAGAAAGAGCGTGAATAAGGGAGGGGCAGAGAAAGAAGGAGACACAGAATCCAAAGCAGGCTCCAGGCTCTGAGCTGTCAGCACAGAGCCTGACGTGGGGCTCGAACTCACAAACTGTGAGATCATGAACTGAGCCAAAGTCGGACGCTTAACCGACTAAGCCACCCAGGCGCCCCTGGTTTTGTTGTTGTTGTTGTCATTAGATTCCACGTAAGACCTAAAGGGTATTATGCTGAGTGAAATAAGTCAGACAGAGAAAGGCAAACACCATAGGACTTCTCTCATATGTGGAGTGAGATGTCCTTTAAGGAGGCAGTTCACCCTGACAGGCCCCCTGCATATCTCATGAGGCTGACTGCTTATTGGGGTCATTTTCTGAGAGGGGCATTTTTGGAACTTCTTCCCCATTTCCAGCAGTGAAACCTACCTCCCCGTGTGCACTTTTAGAATGCATTTTGCGAAGACTCATGCTTAAAATCCAAGTATTAAGTGTTTAGAAAAATGTGGCACACTTAGTTTCCTGAAGATGGAAGGTGAGGGTAGTATTATTGTGTGCATTTCAGCTGCTGGCAGTCTCACTTCTTGTCACCGCTATTTATTTATCACAACATTCATAGGCGGAAAGGGAACGTGAGAGACCACCTAACACTGTCCTCCCTTAAGGAAAAACTCTCTCAAAGCTCTTCAGCCAAATGAGAATTTATTCCTTGTTTTTTTTTCCTACTTAAAAATATTCAATATTGACTTCCATTAGAAGCTACCCATAAATAACCAGTATAAATAATTGAGTGTCAGTGATCTAAAGGTTACCACAGATTTTGCACTTTAAATTCAGCATTTACATGTAAAATTATGGCTATAGAATTACATCAGAGTCCTGATTTCATGTTTCATTCTCTGAATTTTTATGCCACCTTCCTTTTACCATTTCCTGTTAACTTTCAGTAATTTCTTCAAGGATGGTGTGAGAAATCTGAAAGCTTTCTATGACCTCTTACATTTACTGGTAGTAGTACAAATTTTATTAGGCACTTTTTTTTTCAGTCAGAAGTTTTGCCCTCATGAGAAGTGCACTTCATCTCATTGTATATCTAAGCTATTGACATATATGATTGATGCTTTCATGATCAGATATGAATGGTATATATTTATGTTTATAGTAGATAGTTCCAAAATGCAATTTAGGTTTTTATATTAACTTAATCATTACAGAAGAACAGAGATGACAGTGTTGGAGAAGTTCTTCAAGAACATTTGATTGTGGTTTTGGGGGTTGAACAGAGCCTCTAGTCTTAGACTTTCCCCAGGGAAAAGACCTCAGTGGCACAGTTAAATGAATGCCACTGGTGTGATGCCTGGGGAAGCCAGATTCTTGGGTGGGCCCCTACCTATCTCCTGAGGATCCTGAACTGTCAGCCATGGGGGCCTCAAAGTTTTAGTGCTTTTGTTTTCTTTGCTTGTGTAGAGTTGCTTGTGAGGGAGGGTGGAGCTTATAAAGCTTGTCTGGCTTGTCTGGTGGATCAGCTTACATTCTTGCCACATTAGCAGTCATGCAATTGCTCAATGTAGGTACCCCAGGGTTTCCATTAAGTGTGCTTGCTTCATGGGACATCCTGAAATGTCACAAGGGAACCCTCTGACTATGGCAGTTGTATGCAAGGAGATGAGACTCTCCCTTTTTTTTTTTTAACTTTTTTTTAAATTTATTTTTGAGACAGAGAGAGACAGAGCATGAACGGGGGAGGGGCAGAAAGAGAGGGAGACACAGAATCGGAAGCAGGCTCCAGGCTCTGAGCCACCAGCCCAGAGCCCGACGCGGGGCTCGAACTCACGGACCGCGAGATCGTGACCTGAGCTGAAGTCGGACGCTTAACCGACTGAGCCACCCAGGCGCCCCAGAGACTCTCCCTTTTTTAAAAAATTTTTTTTTAAGTTTATTTATTTAAGAGAGAGAGAGAGAGAGAGAGAGAGCACAAGCAGGCTCCACACTGTCAGTGCAGAGTCCAATGTGGGGCTCGAACTCACAAACTGTGAGATCATGACCTGAGCTGAAATCAAGAGTCAGCGGCTTAATTGACAGAGCCACCCAGAAGCCCCGAGACTCTCCCTTGTTAAGCTGCATTTGGAGAGTCTGCTTCCAGAAATGTGAATGAAATGGCATAGAAGACCCTCATCTTGAGCCCTGGCACCAGTGACACCTGTGCTTCCTAGTGACTCTTGACAGGAACCCAGGCAGCTTTCCTGACTCAAATCCCAGGCTCCTGCTACATTGCGCTGTGGCCTTCATGACAAGGCAGCATGAGGGAAAATGCCAGCCCATCTGGCTGTCTTCAGACATCTCTCTCCTGTGTATCCATGTGATTTTCTCTGCTCCTGGAGTCCCTGTTTTCTGGCACATAGGGGTGGGCTGCTACCTGCTGCTAATTGAAAAGCCCTCTCTGGCCCTTCTGAAAATCATGCTCTAAGATTGTTTGTGTCTACATCAAACAAGCAAGAGTTAACCCCCCCCACCCCTTTCAACAGTCTAAAACAGTCTAAACCACATGTAAATTAATTTGATTCGGGAATGGACTCCAGGGCCAATAGCTCACCGGCGGGCCCTGTGTGTTGTGAGGACACAGTCCCTGAGCCCAGCCCTTGGGGATTCTGCAGCAACCAGCCTCTGTTTGTTTGCAAAAGCGACCTGCAGTGAAGTGGATGTGGCTGACTGAGATCTCAGATCTTTGCGCTGCATGATTGCTGTTTGGATTTTTTAGAATAAACTTCATCTTTTAGAACAGGCTTAGATTTACAGAAAAATTGCAAAGGTTGTATAAAGAATTCCCATAGTTTTCCATTAGTAACATCTGACATTAGTAGCACACATTTTTTTTTATGATTAATGAGCCAATATTACCGTATTATTATGAAAGCCCACAGTTTATTCAGATTTCCTTCCTTTTTATATAATGTTTTTTTTCTTCTCCAGGATCCCATTCAGGACACCATATAACATTGTCATTGTGTCTCCTTAGATGCCTCTTGGCTCTGACAGCTTCTCAGTCTTGCCTGGTTTTTAATGGTCTTGACAGTTTTGAGGTGTACAGGTCAGGTATTTTGTAGGATGACCTTCCATTGGGATTTGTCTGATGTTTTTTCTCATGATTAGACTGGGGTTATGGGTTATTGGACTCTCCCGCAGAGGGAGAATACCATGCTCAGTGCATCCTCTCAAGGGCACATTCTGTCAACGTGACTCATCATTGTTGGTGTTGACCTTGATCACCTGGCTGAGGGAATGATTGTCAGGTTTCTCCACCATAAAGTGATCCATTTTTGTACTGTCTTTTTGGAAGGACATCAGAATGCATAGCCCACATTGGAGGAGGGGGTAGTTTTATTCTTCTTCTTTGAGGGCAGGCTGTCTACATACATTATTTGGAATTCTTCCACAGAGATTTGTCTTTCTTCTCCCATGTATTTATTTATTTGATTTTTTACTTGTATCAGTGTGAACTCAGAGATTTTATTTTATGCTTTGAGATATAGACCAATGGTAGTTTATTCTGTTCCTAAAACTGTTCCATTGGTACACACACTATATGTATATGTGTGTGTATGTATGTGTACATATTCTGTGTGTATGTATATTCTTACTTCCTGGCACTACAAAAATCCTCCAGGCTTATCTTACATATTTCTTGCCCCAGTCCTAGAATCAGCTATTTCTCCAAGGAGACCTGGTTCCTTTTATTGGAGGATGGTCTTAGAAACCAAAATTAGGGTGTAAAGTGTGCTCACTGCTCCTGAGAGTCTTTGTGTCTAGGTCCTCTCAGCCAACAAAACCCAAAATATACATACATATACTAACACCTGTGTGTATTAATACTATAAATATTTCTGTATGTGAAGGAATACTCTTCTGTTTCTCTCCACTCCACTCTCAATACTTCACTTCTGGTCACTAAATGTGTGTGGGGTTTTCCCATACCAACCAATTCTCTGGCAGTCCAGGCACCACTGGGTATCCTATACTTCAGTTCAATTCTAACATTATCTGAGGTTAGTGCAGACCTTACAGGGTAAGGACTCAGTCCCACAAGACTGCCCCACCCACAGCTCACCCCACTTAAGATGCCAATTGCAAGTAATGAGTCTTAAGGTTACCCACAACTTATGCCTGATTGGGCTACAAACCAGGGCTTCTGTGACCCCCTCCTCAGGTTTGGTAATTTGCTAGAATGCCCTACAAAACTCTGGAAAATAGTTTTACCTATTAGTTTACTAGTTTAATATAAAAAGATATAACTCAGGAACTCTCTTCCATCTGATGCATAGGGCAAGATGATGCATGGGGCAAGGTGATAAGGGCACTCTGTGTCCTCTCCAGGCACACCACCCTCCCAGCGCTTCTGTATATCCATCAACCTGGAAGCCCTCTAAACCCTTTTGGTTAAGAATTTTTATGAAAGCTTCATTACTTAAATATGACTGATTAAATCATTGGCTATTGGTGATTAATTAGACCTCCAGGCCCCTCTCCATTCCCTAGAGGTCATGGGGTGGCGCTGAAAGTTCCAACCCTTTAATCACAAGGTCTCTTGCCCTGGCAGCCAGCCCCTGTACTTAGGGGCTTTCCAAAAATTACCTCATTGACAACAACTCAGGTGAGTCGCAAGAGGATTGGTATGAATAGTAAAAAATGCCACATTCACCCTTATGTTGTACAGCTATTTCAGGAACTGGGGACAGAAACCAAATGTTACATCAAAAGATGCTCCTGTCACTCTAATCACTTAGGAAATTACAAGGGTCCTAGGCGCTCTGTGCCAGGAACTGGATGTAGATATAATATATATTACTATATTATAATATGTAACCATTGGTGTCTATATTAAACTAAATGTGAGGGTATAGTGATGTCTCCAACTTTAATCCAGTACCAGTGGATCCTTCTGTTACTGGATAAATGTCCATTGCCCAGTGTGCAGTGAACTTAACACAGACACAGGCTTTTGCAGAGAAAATGGTTTTTATTGCAGGGTGCCAAGCAAGGAGACAGAAGGGCATTTCTCGTATCCTCCTCCTAGAGGAAATGGGAGCTGAATACTTATGGGACTTTACTGGGAAGGGCGGTTCTTAAGGTGGTTGTAGTGATTGGAAGTTGGAAAAAAGTGAGGTAAGGGGTAAGGGATCATTGCTTCTCTGCAGGCGCCATCCAGCGACATACTTGTACATATGTCATATGTACACAAAAATTGGCAGCATTGGCATGATGAATATGGGGGAGGGAGGTAGATGTTAGGGGTGTCATCACAGAACTTACTTTCTTTCACTTTTGGTCCCTTTTGCACGACTGCAAGAATTCTTCCCAGTTTGCTCCTGTCTTAGCTGGTCTTACTGGTGGTTGGTCCACTTTTGCAAAACAGATTTATAAATAAGTCAGGTTAGCAGAGTTTTCTTAGGGTACACCAGTCATACATTTGTTAACTTAATATGATGGTTTCACTTCTAGTCTCCCCTTTGCCCCCACTCCAGCAGTGAGAAGCTTGCCACTCACTATCTACCATTTATTTACTTATTTGTTTACTTCCACTATACTTGCCTAGTGGTATCAGAACTGTTAACCAGTACCCCCATGAAAAACAGTTCTGTCAGCTAGAGTTCAATGCTGACATACAGTTTCTTTTGCCTTTAGTTTTACAGACTCTAGTCATTTCCAGAGTTAATTGGGCTAGCCCCCTTCCCCCTACCCCTTTCAGTGAGATTGTTTCATGTTTTTGTAAAACAGATTGTTTTGCTATATTCTGCATTCCGTCTTTGAATCTTCCAGCTTCCTAAAGACTACTTTTTAAAATGCAAACATAACTTAAAAAAAAAAAAGAAGAAGAAGAAAAACTTAAGCCTGACTAGCTCAGTTGATAGAGTGTGCAGCTCTTGATCTCAGGGTTGTGGGTTTGAGCCCCACAGAGGGTGTAGAGATTACTTAAAAAAAATCTAAAATTGCATACATTGTACTCTACGATTCCATGGACTCTGACAAGTGTGTACAATTGTATCTGTAATTATAGTATCATAAGAATAGTTTCACTACCTAAAAAACTCCCTATGCTTCACGTATTCAATCCTCTCTGCTCCTTCTAACTCCTGACAGTTGCTCATTTTTTCACTGTTGTTATAGCTTTGCCTTTTCCAGAATGTCATGTAATTTGAACCATACAGTGTCTTAGTATTTTCAAGCCGCTATAACAAAATATCACAGACCGGGTAGTTTAATTTATTTCTCACAGGCCAGAAGTCTGAGATCTTGGTGTGGGGATAGTCTGGTGGAGGCTCTCTAGGTCACAAGACTTCTTATATTCTCACCTGGCCAAAATGCCAGGGATCTGTCTAGAGCCTCTTTCATGAGATACCAATCCCATTCATGAGGGCTCCACTTTCATGATGTAAGCGCCTCCCAGAGGCCCCACCTACCGATACCATCACTTTTAGGGGTTAGGATTTCAACATAGGAATTTGCAGGGAAACAAACATTCAGACCATAGTGTATAGTAAGTAACTTTTTCACACTGGCTTCTTTCACTTAGCAATATGCATCTAAGATTCACTCATATCCTTTTTTGTGGTTCGAGTGTTCATTTATTTTGTTGCCAAATAATATTCCATTGTGTAGAGGTACCATAGATTCTTTATCCATTCACCTATTGGAAGATATCTTGGTTGCTGCCAGTTCAGGGCCATTATGAATAAAGCTGCTATCAACATTCATGTGAAGATATTTTCAAATAAGTGGGGTATGTATCTAGGAGTGTGATTGCTGATCATATGGTAAGACTATGTCTAGGCTTGTGAGAAGCTTCAAAACTGCCCTCCCAAGTGTCCATACCATTTTGCATTCCCACCAGTAATGGATGAGAGGAAGCTTCTGTTGGTCTGCATCTTCAGTAGCAATCCATATTGTCAGTTTGGGGATTTTAACCATTGTTATAGGTGCATGGTGCTATCTTATTGTTATTTTAATTTACAATTCCCTAATGACAAATGATGTTAAGCATTATTTCAAATGATGATCTGCTGTCTCTGCATCTTCTTTGGTGATGTATTTGTTCAGATATTTGCCCATTTTAAAACTTGGGGTAGTTTTTTTGTTTTCTCATTGTTCCATTTTTTTTTTTAATATTTTTTTCAACGTTTTTTATTTATTTTTGGGACAGAGAGAGACAGAGCATGAACGGGGGAGGGGCAGAGAGAGAGGGAGACACAGAATCAGAAACAGGCTCCAGGCTCCGAGCCATCAGCCCAGAGCCTGACGCGGGGCTCGAACTCACAGACCGCGAGATCGTGACCTGGCTGAAGTCGGACGCTTAACCGACTGCGCCACCCAGGCGCCCCCTCATTGTTCCATTTTAAATTTCTTTATACATTTTGGACATGAGCCTTTTGTGAGACATGTGTTTTGTAAATATTTTTCTTTCAGTCTGTGGCTTGTCTTTTCCTTCTCTTAACAGTGTCTTTTGCAGAGCAGAATCTTTTAATTTTACTAAAGTTCAACTTAGCATTTTTTTATGAAGATCATGCTTTTGGATGTTCTATCTAAAAACTCATCCTCAAAACCAGGATTTCCTTGATATTGTCCTATGTATTCTTAAAGGAGTTTTGTAGTTTTGCATTTCTCATTTAGGTCTATAATCCATTTTGATGTAATTTTTGTGTAAGGTGTAAGTTCTGTGTCTAGGTTCTTTGTTCTGCATATGGATGTCCAGCTTTTCCAACACCATTTGCTAAAAAAACTGTTCTTTTTCTATTGAATTGATTTTGCTTGTTTTAAAAAATCAGTTGACCATATTTGTGTGGGTCTATTTCTGGGTTCTCAGTTACATTAAATTCATTTATTTGTCTGTTCTCTTGCCAATGCCAATGCCATGTGACTTGATTATAGTATCTTTACTGTAAGTCTGTAACTTGGGCAATGTGAGTCCTCCAACTTCTTTCTTTTATCCTCCTCAGTATTATGTTGGCTATTCTAGGTCTTTTGCCTCAAAATAAACTTTAGTATCAGTTTGTCAATATCTAAAAAAATAGTTTTCTGGGATTTTAATCGAGATTGCATTGAATTTATATATATAGTTGGAAAGAATTGACATCTTAATATTGTCTTCAAGTCTGTGAACACAAAATATCTTTGTAGAGCATCTTTGAACTTCCTTCATCAGAGTTTTCTAGTTTTCTGCTTTTAGTTCATATACATCTTTTGTTAGATTTATACTGAAGTGTTTCATTTTTGGTGCTATAGTAAATGATAGTTTTTAAATTTTCAAATTCTAGTTGTTCATTGTTGGTACATAGGAAAGCAGATGATTTGTATATTAACATTGCATCCTGCAACCATGCTATATTCACTTATTAGTTCAGGAACTTTTTTGTTAATTCTTTGGGATTTTCTGCAGAGATAATCACATTGTCTATGAATAAAGACCTTCTTTCCTAATCTTTGTTTTGCATTATTGCACTAGCCTGTGTATAATGTTGAAAGGAGTGGTGAAAGAAGACATCCTAGCTGTGTTTATTCTTAGGAGGAGAGTGTCTAGTCTCCTCACTAGACTCATCACTCTAATGATGTTAGCTGTAGATTTTTTGTAGATGCTATTTATCAAGTTCAGGAAGTTTATCTCTGTTCCTAGTTTGTACAGAATTTTTTTTAATGAGTAGGTGTTAAATTTTGTCAAATGCATTTTCTGCATCAATTGATATGATGATATGACTTTTCATCATTAATCTATTGATGTGAAACATTACATTAATGTTCAAATATTGTACCAGCATCCTATACCTGAAATAAATACCCCTAGTTAAAATATAAAATTCTTTTTATACATTGTTGAATTCAATTTGCTAATATTGTGTTGAGAATTTTTGCACTGAGGTTCATAAGAGATGGGAGAGTGACCTTTTTCTTTCTTTACTGTTTATATGATGTTGTCATTAGGATAATGGTGGTCTCTAGAATTCTCAGAGAATCTAAAAGGAAGTGTTTTCTCTGCTTCTGTTTTGTAGAAATGATTATGGAAAATTGATATAATTTCTTTCTTAAATGTTTGGTGGGATTCACCAGTGCAGTCATCTGAGTCTGGTGTGTTTTTTTTCTTTTTGATAAGATTATTGATTCAATTTCTTTAGTAGATACAGGCCTACTCAGATTGGTGTATATCTTCTTGTGTGAGTTTTGGTAATTGTGTTTTTAAAGTAATTGGTCAATTTCATCTATGTTGTCAAATTTGTAAGTATACACTTATTCATAGTGTTCCTTTAATTATTGTTTTAATGTTCTTCAGATCAATAATGATGACCCTAATTTTCTGATATTAGTAATTTTTGTCTTCCCTCTTTTTTTCAGTCATCCTATTTTCTCTATTGTTTTCCTGTTTCAATTTTATTGATTTATACCCTAATTTTTATTATTTCTTTTCTTCTGTGTGCTTTAGGCTTAAATTGCTCTTTTCTACAGTTTCTTTTTTTAATTTTTTTAACATTTATTTATTATTGAGAGACAGAGAGACACAGAGCATGAGCAGGGGAGGAGCCAAGAGATGGAGAGACACAGAATCTGAAGCAGGCTTCAGGCTCTGAGCTGTCAGCACAGAGCCCAACATGGGGCTTGAACTCACAAACTGTGAGATCATGACCTGAGCCAGAGTCAGACACTCAACCAACTAAGCCACCCAGGCACCCCTCTTTTCTCCAGTTTCTTAAGGTACAAGTTTAGAGTATTGATTTTAGATCTTACTTCTTTTCTGATGTAGTCACTTAATACTATAAATTACCCTTAAACACTGCTTTAACTGCACATGACAAATTTTGGTATGTTGTATTTTCATTTTTGTTTGTTTCAAAATACACTTTCATTTCAATTGAGACTTTTTATTGTAGATGACATAGAATGTCTTCTTAGTTTCAGGTATACACCATACTGATTCAATAGTTCTGAACATTACAAAATGTTCACCATGGAAAGTGTAGTTACCATCCATCACCATATAATGTTATTACAATATTATTGACTATGTTCCCTATGCTGTTCATCCCTGTGACTTGTTTATTTTATACCTGGAAGTTTGTAGCTCTTAATCCCCTTCACTTGTTTCACTTATCCCTCCATCCCCCTCTCTTCTGGCAACTACCAGTCTGTTCTTTGTATTTATGAGTCGGTTTCTATTGTTTTATTTGTTCATTTTCTTTAGGTTCTACATGTAAGTGAAACCATGTGGTATTTGTCTTTTTCTGTCTGATGTATTTCACTAAGCATAATACCCTCTAGATTCTTCCATGTTGTTACAAATGACAGGATTTGAGACTTCTTTAAACCATATAATATTTAGAATTATGTTTTTAAATGTCTGTATATTTGATACATTTTCAGATTTTTATTGTTATTGATTTCTAGTTCAATTCCATTGTGATCTGGGAACAGACTTTATATGATTTCTGTACTTAATTAAATTTGTGAAGGTGTGTCCTTTTTTAAAAAATTTTTGTAAAGTGTTTATTTATTTTTGACCGAGAGAGAGAGAGCTAGCGTGAGCTGGGGAGGGGCAGAGAGAGAGGGAGACACAGAATCTGAAGCAGGCTCCAGGCTCCGAGCTGTCAGCACAGAGTCCAATGTGGGGCTCGAACTCACGAATCATGAGATCATGACCTGGGCTGAAGTCGGATGCTTAACACACTGAGCCACCCAGGCGCCTCATCAAGGTGTGTTCTTTAGCCAAGAGTGTGGTTTTCTTGATGAATATTCCATGTGAGCTTAAAAAGAATGTGTATTTTGCTGTCATTGGGTGAAGTAGTCTATAGAGGTCAGTTAGATCAATTGATTGTTAGTGCTGTTCAGTTCAACTGTCTCCTTACTGATTTTCTGCTGGCTTGATTTATCAATTACTAAAAGAAAGTGTTGATGTCTTCAACTACAGTAGTGGGTTTGTCTATTTTTCCTCTCAGTTCTATTAGTTTTGCCTCATATATTGTGACACTGTGTTGTTAGGTAAAGACACATTAAAGATGGCAAAGTCTTCTTAGAGAATCCACCTTTAGTTCATTCTGTAATGCCCCTCCTTTTCCCTGATAATCTTCCTTGTTCCAAAGTCTTTTTTGTTAGAAATTGTTATTGACACTCTAGCTTCCTTTTTAATTACCATAGCATGATATAACTTTCTCCATCCTTTTTCTTTTAACCTATCTTTTAACCTTTCTTGTAACCTAAGTCTTTACATTTAAAGTGAGTTTCTTCTAAGGGTGGATGGGAGGGCGGGGGAGAGGGAAAATGGGTGATGGGTATTGAGGAGGGCACTTGTTGGAATGAGCACTGGGTGTTGTATGTAAGCTAATTTGACAATAAATTATATTAATAAAAAAATAAAGTGAGTTTCTTGTAGACAGCATATAGTTGACTCTTTTTTATTCACTCTGATGGTTTTTATCTTTTAATTGGGGCATTTGAGTCATTCACATTTAAAGTGATTACTGATCTAATTGGATTAATATAGCTAAATACATATCTGACACAAGACATATCTAGCACGTTGGTAGATTTTTCTAGTTTTGTTTGCTCTTTGTTTTTTTTTATCTTTTCATGCATTCTCTGGTTTCAGTTGAGTATGTTTTTATGGTTCTATTTTATCTCCTCTTTTAGCACATCGTTTATACTTCTTTTACAGTTTTGTTGTGATGATTGTCCTAGGGTCTTCAATATATATTTTTAACTAATCTATACCTACCTCCAAATAACACTGTACTGATTCACATGTAGTACAAGTATCTTGTAAGAGTGTTCCCAATTTCTCCCTCCTGTCCTTTAGGACATTGCTGTCAGCCATTGCATTTATGCATGTACTATAATCACCCAACAGATCGTTACTATTATTTAAGCATTTACCTTTTTGATCAATGAAAAATAAAAGAATTTATTTTACCTCCTTTATTCCTTCTTTAGTGTTCATCTGTTCTTTATGTAAATTCGAGTTTCTGACCTATTTCATTTTCATTCTCCCCAAAGAACTTCTATAAACGTTTTTTAGGGCAGGTCTGCAGGTTAAGTTTTCTCCATTTTTGTTTCTCAGAGAAAGTCTTTATTTCTTCTTCAATTTTGAAGGATAATTTTGTTAGTTGTAGAATTCTAGGATGGTGTTTTGGTTTTGGCTTTTTGGTTTTTTTTACCACTTAATTCTTTTTAATGTTTGTTTGTTTGTTTTAATGTTTGCGTTATTTTTGGGAGAGAGACAGAATGCGAGTGGGGGGGGGGAGAGAGAGAGGGAGACACAGAATCCGAAGCAGGCTGCAGGCTATGAGCTATCAGCACAGAACCTGATGAGGGGCTCGAACTCACGAACTCAACTGATGCTCGACTGAGCCACCCAGGTGCCCCCCACCCCTTCTTTTTTAAACCACTGCAAATATTCATTCTGTTTATGCTTGATGTCTTGATGGGAAAGCGCTGTAATTCTTATCTTTGTTCCTCATTAAGTATGGTGTTATTTTTTTCTCTGACTTCTTTTAAATTTTTCTCTTAGTTTGTGGTTTTCTGAAGTTTCACTATGATATGCCTAAGTATAGATTTTTTTTCATACTTACCCTGCTTTAGTGTTCTCTGAGCTTTATTTGTGGTTTGGGGTCTGTCATTAAATTTGAAAGTTCTCAGTCATTATTACTTTAGGCAATTTTGATGTTTCTTTCTCTCTTCTCCTTTTGGTATTCTGCATTTATTATACCCTTTGAAACTGTCCCATGGTTCTTGGATTTTCTGTTTTCTGTTTTGTTGTTGTTTGTTGTTTGGGGTGGGGGGAAGGGGTTGTTTTGTTTTTTCACTTCAGCTTGGGTCATTTCTGTTGACCTGTCTTCAAGCTCACTAATTTTTTCCTCAGCTGGGTCCAGACTACTAACAAGTCCATCAAAGGCCTTCTCCATTCCTGTTGCAGTGTTCTTGGTTTCTAGTACTTTCTTTGATTCCTTCTCAGAGTTTCCATCTCTCTGCTTACATTACCCATCCGTTCTTGCATGTTGTCCAATTTTTCCACCAGAGCCCCTTAGTATATTAATCATAGTTATTTTAAATAGCTCATGTAATAATTCCAAAATATCTTCCATTTCTGGGTCTAGTTCTGTTATTTTCTGTGTCTCTTCAGACTGTGTTTTTCCTTACCTTTTAAACATGCTGTGTAATTTTTTGTTGGAAGCTCACCATATCATATTGGATAATAAAAACTGAGGTGAATTGCCCTTAAGTGTGAAGTTTTATCTTTCTATGGCTGGGACTTGGGCCCTGTTAATGTTTGCTCTTCCTGGAGGTCCCAGAGGCCTCAGATTCACTTATTTTCCTTTGTTTGTCTCATCTGCTTTCTTTAGACTTTCCTAAAAGCTGCTCTTTGTGTCTTGCAGCTCTTTTAGCTATAATCTGCTGCCATTATACTGGGGCCCTGTTCATATGGTGGGAAGTTTTATGTGTGAGGAAACCATTCAATAATTGCAGTGTCCTAGGAGGCCAGTGTCCCTGTACTGTGTCCTTCCTAAGTGTTTCTTAGACTTTTAATCATTCTTTAGGTGAGAGCTTGAGGGACACAGAGTCAGGAAATGCCCTTTCCACAAGTGGAACAAGACTTGGTAAGGGATTTTTACCTGCAAAAGTAGGCCTTTCTTGTAGAGAAGCTTTTGTTCACATCCCACTATGATTACTCTCCCTCCCCCTGCCATTGCCATCAAGCGATCTTTCTAGGCTCTGTACCATGAGAATCTGGTGGTGTTCTTAAAGGTAAAACACACTATAATATGAGGATCTCCCAGAGACTGTGGCCCCATGCTCAGGCTAGTTCATACTCAGTTTCCAGCTGTTTGTCATACTTGACATAGTAAGTGTTCCTACCCCTTTGTGGCTCCAGCAGCTTCTCCAGGTGAGCAGACCTCCTCTGTGACTCTCTAGTTCCAACTTTACCTTCAGATTTCTAGGTTGCAGTTTGTTCTGAAAACTTTGTTCCCCAAGGAGCCTGAGAAAAGTTGTTGATCTTCATTTTGTTATGTGTTTTTTCTGGTTGTGAGGATGGGAGTGATGACTTTCAGGCTTTTTCCATGTCAGAGCTGAAATTGGGTATCTCTGTTTAGATAATTAAAGAGAACTTTGTTACTCCTTATGAATTCCTTGTTTGTAGATACACGTGAATTAGTGCAGGAATATTCATGTTTGGCTGTCAAATGGATGACAGTAATTAGTTTGGATAGTTGGGGATTCAGAGAGTTTTTCCATAATTGGCAATCTTAATAGTTCATTCGATCTAAACATCCTCATGTTACCGCAGAGGCTCAGAAACTCAGGCTGTCTGAGCTTCTTGTTCAAAATAACTAGTTAGTCTTTAAATTACTGGTCTGGCTCAGGCTTTCTCTGACTCTCTTTTACTAGTCTGTAATGAAAAAAACCTGCAACTTAGTGGCACTTATAAGACCTGTGTAATATAATAAATACATGCATTTGTTCTTTGTTTCTGATTACTGGCACTAAGTGCCTAAGACCTTTTCAATCTCCTGAGTGACAAGAGTAGCTGTATCCTGCTGGGATGACTCTTGGCCCAGAGCCTGTAGATAGTTTCAGGAGTGGAAGGTCTCTAGAAAGACCAACTTTTTATTAGAGGATTGAAACTTTCTGCAACCCCGCCATCCTCCTGGGGCAGCAGAAGGGTTAGGGAGGTTAGGTTTGATCACCAGTGACCAATGATTGAATCAAGTGTGACTTCATTAGAAACCCCTAAATAATGAGGTTTGGAAAGCTTCTAGGTTGGTGGACACATTGAAGTTCTGGGAAGGTGGTATGCCTGGAGAAGGCATGGACACTCCCGCTGGCACTCTCCCCAAACTTTGCCCTATGTATTTCTTCCATTTAACTGTTCTGAATTTCATCCTTTATAATAAAGCGGTAAACATAACTAAAGTGTCTTCCTGGTTCTGTGAACCATCCTAAAAAATTATTGAATCTGTAGAGGGGATTTGGGGAACCTCTGATTTGTAGCCAGCTGGCCAGAAGTGCAGGTGGTCCCAGGACTTGTGACTAGCTTCTGAAGTGGGGGCAGTGGTGTGGGACTGAGTCCTTAATCTGTAGGGCCTGTATTGTGGCTAGTTAGCGTCAGAATTGACTTGAACACCCTGTTGGTGTCTGAGAATTGCAGAAAACCTCACACCACCTCATGGTTCCAATCATATTGAAATGAAAGAACAGGTAGGCTGCTCTTACTGTATTCTAATGCCTCCGGTATCCATGGAAGCAATGCCATGCTTTCTGGCACCTCCTCGCAGAGCTACCGCTTGGCTTGAGAATATAACACAGATGTGGAAAGGAGGTAGTCTTACTTTCCATAGCTTTTTTTTTTTAATTGAATAGGTACGTTAGGTGGCATACAGTTAAATTTTAGGAGTTAGCTTTATGTGTGGTTTTTAGCAAGTTGGCTTGTCTTTGGTAACAGCTTTATAGAGGAAAAGGCTGTGTGACGGTAGATGTTCCTGGCAAACGAGAGCATTCCACATGCAGACAGTGGTTTCCACCAACTCTTTACCACTTTGCCTCCATTTTACTAAGCCAATTGATAGGAAAACAAACTTGTGTGTGGTTGAGAATTTGCCATCAACGTACGAACAACTGTCTGGAAACAAGGAACACTTATACCTCAAATCAGGAGTTGTTTGTTAACTTTGAGGGCCAAGTTTGGGTGGGCCTTCAGTAAACCCAGCCAGCACTCTTTTTCAAAGGAAGCCAGCTGCGAAGTGAATTCACACGGTTTCAGTATGGCTTTGCACCTACCAGTGAAGAAGCCACACCCAAGGCATCATCATTAGAGTCTGTCTGGTTTGGTCACTGGTTTATTCCTTTGACCTCAGCCCCACTTATTTTCTGTGGATCTGTGGTGAAAATTCTCTCCATCCCACATATGTCTTTTCTGGGCTCCTGTGTAGCTTTTCTGGACTTTCCTTCAGTAACACTTTCTGTCTTTTTTGAGTGGGTTGGCCTCTAAAGCAGTAAGACAAATATTGTCGGAGTCTGTAACATTTCTCATTGCTTTATGGTCAAACCCCATGTTTTCTGGGTTAGTACAGAGGCATTACTGGAATTACACAATACTGAATTTTCCTCTGGCATATCTAATATGCTTGAGTGTTTTAACAAACCAGTGGTTATGATCATTTTAATGGGAGATTCGTGTTCCATTTTGCATACATGATGAATTTAAATTTGATTGAGTCTTTGAATGTAAGTCCCTAGAGTACACAGATCTAGTTCCTTAATGCTTTGAGGTCTGTCCCTGCCTATTTTTATTAAAATATTTCCTCATTTTAAATTATTGTATTTACTAGAGTATTTTAAAAGGAGCAGTATTTTGCCTGTGGCTTTATAATTAACCTAATCTGATTACTGTGTGTGTGTGTGTGTGTGTGTGTGTGTGTGTGTGTGTGTGTTTTAATGGGACAGTAGGCATACTATGTCATCGAGATTTTAGGAACAGTAGGCTTAGCATAGCATCTGTGGTCCCACACATTATGTATTATTTATGGTAATAGCCTATGTAGTTTTATGGACTAGTTACTTAGAATAACTTCATTGCACATACCTGGGATTTGAGTTTTGCAATATTGAGCTATACATTCAGGCACCAGTTTGGTTCTATTCTAAAAAACAAGGCTGTTTTGCATAATTATCAAACTGAAACAGCTTAATTCTTTATTTCTTTTTCAAAGGTTCTTTTGCAAAACCAATTCGATTTTGTGTTTAACAAAATACTTTATTTTTTTACTTTTGTTCAATATATGAAATTTATTGTCAAATTGGTTTCCATTTGGTTCCCGGTGCTCATCCCAAAAGGTGCCCTCCTCAATACCCATCACCCACCCTCCCCTCCCTCCCACCCCCCATCAACCCTCAGTTTGTTCTCAGTTTTTAAGAGTCTCTTATGCTTTGGCTCTCTCCCACTCTAACCTCTTTTTTTTTTTCAAAATACTTTAAAAATTTGGCAGAGTTATACTTATATATTTATTTGTTTTATATTTAGGTAAATATAAAAAACAACTAGACTTTGTTCAGTTTTGCTACACAACTGACCTTAATCATTATATCATTATGTATCATTAATCATTATATCATTATATCATTAATTTGCCTTATGACGTAGGTTTATGTGTCCTCTTTTCAAAATGTAGGAACTGAGGTTTCCCGAACATAGGGAGATTTTAAAATCTGGCTACATGACAAGGAGCTAGGGTCTGAACCGGTATCTTTCCATCTCTCATCTTTTTTTTTTCTTTTAACTGTGGGTAATTTCAAATATATACAAAGGTAAAGAATGCAGTATATTGGGCTTCAAGCACCTGTCAATCAGCTGTAACACCCCTTGGCCATTCTTGTTTCACTGATACCATTTGTCCCACTTAGTTTTTTTTTTTTTTTTACTGTTTGTTTGTTTGTTTGTTTGTTTTAATGTTTATATTATTTTTGAGAGAGAGACAAAATGTGAGTGGGGAGGGGCAGAGAGAGAGGGAGACACAGAATCTGAAGCAGGCTCCAGGCTCTGAGCTGTCAGCAGAGAGCCCGATGCAGGGCTCAAACCCACGAACCGTGAGATCATGACCTGAGCCAAAGTCGGTCGCTTAACCCACTGAGCCACCCAGGCGCTCCTCCCCTGGACTATTAAAGCAAGTCTGAGACATCTTATCATTTCATTTCAAAATCCTGAGTATGCTATCTGTAAAGGAAAAGGATTCCTTTTACAAAATGATAAAGTCACAAAGCCATTACCACACCTAATGAATACCAGTAAATTTGTTTTATCATAAAATATCCCATGTTCAGATTTCTCAAACTATATCTATCTGTGTCTCTTAAGTCTCTTTCTCTTTTGTTTGTTTTGTTTTGTTTTTCCTGGACCTGACGAGGGGGCTGCTAGAGCCCACACAGCCCTTGTTATCCCTTTGGACATATACCACTAGAGAGATAGAGTGCAATTACTTATTTTAAGGTTACCTTAAAACTACTCTCTGTGGTTGAGCCACCAACCTAGATACTAATATGTCATTTTGCTTTTGATTTTAGGGATTTATTTTTCAAGTTTTGATTTAATTTTGTATCATGATCATATAGAACATTTACTGTTACAAAGTCAGATCTATACAAGAAAGGATTTTTGGAGGCTTCTGGTTGTCATCCTGTCCCCTTTATCCTGTTTCTATTTCTGTCTTCCTCCTGTCCCCACCACCTCACCTCCACCCCCATAGCAACCAGTCTTATGGGTTTTTGCTTTATACTTTCATCTAAAAATTATAAATCTATGTGTGTACTCTATACATACTGCATGCACATTTGCATACTAGACACACCGTCTTTGCTCTTGGTTTGTAACTTAATGATCTATCCTGGGGACGAGTCTATAGCATTATATAGAGATGTTTCTCCTGCTTTTTACAGCTGCACATGTGAGGGGTATTAATCCTTGTCTATGATACAAGTCACACACTCTGCCCTAATTTATCATTGCCTTTTTTATTTACTTCCGGTGGGTTTTTTTAATATGTAAAGATTCTAATTTTTACATACATAAGTTTCCTATTCTTTTTCCTTATTGCTTTGGATTTTGAGTAATTGGAAGTATTTCTCAAATTATAGGTTATAGAGGAACTCCCTATTTTCTTCTAATACTTAAATGGAATCTCTTTCCATCTTCTCTCTCTCTTTACTTTTCCACTTACATTTCTGATCAATTTAGAATAATCCTGATATAATTTGCATGAAACAAATCTATCTTTTCCCTTTTCCACATGACTATCTGGTTCTATCAATACCACTTATTAGAAAGTCCATTTTCCCCCCAGTGGTTTTAAACAACACTGTTTTCATATTCTAGAGTCCCATAGACAAATATGTCTATTTCTGGATATTTCAGTTCTATTCCACTGGTCAATTTGTACACCAATACTATGCTGTTTTGATACTAAAGGCTTTATAATATACTTTAATATCTGGTAGGTTAGCCTTCTTTGTTGTTACTCATTTCTAAGATTTCTTAGTGATTCTTGCTTCAGTTTTCTTCCAAATGAACTGCATAATCAATTTGCCTGGCTTTTAGGAAACAGTGATGGGATGTTTTTATTGATATGGTATTAAATTTATAGATTACCTTTGGGAAGAATGGTATCTCTAATGTTGACTCATGTCTAAGAACATGGTGCATCGTTTCATTTATTTAAACCACTTTTTTTCTTTTTTGAGTGTTTTGCAGTTTTCTTTATGTAGGCTTCAGATTTTTTGTCACGTTGAAAGTAATGGTACTTATTTATCTGTTTTATTACTGTAAATGTGGTCTTTTTCTCTATTACATTTTCTATTTGCTGTGAATGAACATTGTTTTGTATACTAAGTTTTCTTTTTGTGTTTGGGTGTACTAGTTTTGCATGGATTCTTTTGTTTTACAAATATATAATCACATGCTCTGCAAATAAAGATATTTTTACCTCTTCTTTCACAAACTTTATGGGTCCAGTTTATTTTTCTTGTCCAACTGATGGGTGAATTACTTGAACTCAGTGTTTAAAAGTAGTTCACATTGTGGGTACCCTTTTCTTGTTACACACTTTAGCAGAAAAGCCTCTAATTATCTGTTGGCTTTTGTGGTGATATATAAGTTGTATATGTATATATCTTCTATTATGTTGTGTTGTGACTTTATTATCTCCCTTAATTCCTGTTTTTTTGAGTGCTTTACATATGAACCGATGCTGAGTTGTTTACATATCTTTGCTGTATCCTAGAGATGATCATATGATTTTTCTCCTTAGCTCTATTAATATGAGGAATGTATTTCCTAATGTTAAATCACTCTTGCATTTCTGGAATGAAATGCATTTGGATTAATCTTTGTCTTCCTGAATCTGCAGCCTTCCTTGATTGTATCTGCAGCTGGACAAGATCTTAGTCTGGTTTGTATCTTCAATGTCTAAAAATGCTGTGTGTGTGTGTGTGTGTGTGTGTGTGTGTGTGTGTGTTTATCTAAGGAATGTTGAATGGATTTTTTCCTTTTATAATAATGATTATGTGTGTGTGTATATATATATATATATACATATATATATATATATTTTTTTTTTTAGAGAGAGAGAGAGTGGCATAGAGGGGCAGAGGGAGAGGAAGAGAGAATTTTAAGAATTTTAAGCCTCCACGCTTAGCTTAGCCCTAATGCGGGCCTCAATCCCATGACCCTGGAATCATGACCAAACTCAAGAGTCAGATGCTTAACTGACTAAGTCACCTAGGCACTCCAGTAATGATTATATTTTTAAAAACAAAAACAATGCATATTTCTACTAAAATAAGCAACATAGAAAAGTAACAACAGCAGAAGCAATAAATTAACTCAATTACACCATCCAGAAATGATCTATTTTTTTAATTTTTTTTAATGTTTGTTTATTTTCAAGACAGAGAGAGACAGAGTGTGAGCAGGGTAGGGGCAGAGAGAGAGGGAGGCACAGAATCCGAAGCAGGCTCCAGGCTCTGAACTGTCAGCACAGAGCCTGACGTGGGGCTTGCAACTCACAAACCCACGAGATCATGACCTGAGCCAGAGTCAGACACTTAACCAACTGAGCCACTCAGTTGCCCCAATCTATTTTTTCATATAGGTGGCCATAAATTTAGAAGTCTCTAAATGGATATAATGATAAAAGAAGAGAGTACAAGGGAATAACACTGTGTGTGTTTTAAACAATCATTTTTATTTGAAATTAACAGAAGAAGCGCTGAGGTGAAATTAAAGTTAATTCTAAACTTCAAATTGGTGTTCCTTTATGGTAAGACACATTCGTTTCTAGAGCTAATGGAAAAAAAATACCTCCCAGCTGCCATTCAGATCCCCTTCATTGTAATTAATCACATATCACTTTCCTCCCCCACGAAATTACTGTGGTGATCTCACGCTTTCCCCCATGCCAGTACTGTGATTTTCACTCTTGTCTACTATGTTCTTCACTGTTTTCAAATTATTTATTAGATGTGCAATGGTGAGGATTTAATTCTCACTTTGTAATTGGTTTCCTGAGTTCTGTCCCTAGTGTCCTGTAAGAGCACTGTCTCCGTTTATCACCTTGAGTGCTTCTGGTGTTGGATTTAAATTCTTATTAGGATCTTAGGTTCCATGAAGCACTTGTGAGGAGCTTCTGTTTCTTGGTTTATGTTTTCTTCCTCATTGTCAAGCTCTGTTTTCACAGCCCTTCTGCCTCTGTTTGTTTACTTGCTTGCTGTAGCAGTGGATGTTTGTACACGCACCTGCCAACACTCTGTCTCACTCATGTGCAGTGCCACTGGCTCTGTCCTTGTGTTCCTTGGCTCCCATCTGTGTGACTCCTCTCCTATAGCCCTTACCCGGCTTATTATCCCCTGTCAGGGACAGATGTTACCTGTCAGCCTTTTTTTCTAGCCTCCAGGAGAGGATGGGGATAGCCATGCAGGCTGAGCACTGCCCTTGCAAAGGCCCTGGGGTCTTGCTTTTCCTTTGGAAACCCCACAAAATGACCCCTTGGTGGAGCCCTGGTGGGTCTCACTCCTGTGAGTACTGGCTCATCCCTTCAATCTTGGCCCTTTCTTCCTCTGTTGAGCCATGAGATACACTGTATGGGCTTCTATTCCAAAGGGATTTTAAAACAAAATTTCCTAGAGCCAGCTACCCCCAACTCTGCTCACATTGTTACCGGACAGAGAACTGATTCTGAACTCAGGTTCGACCGCTCCCTCTGAGAGACAAGGATGTTGGGAAATGAAAGGTTGCTTTATTCAGGGAAGCCGGCAACCTGGGAAGATGGTGGATTAACGTCTCAAAGACCATCTTCCTCATATGGGGGAAGCTGCAGGTTTTTAAAGGTGAAGGCATGGGAGAACAGAGGGTTGGGGAGCTGTAGGCAGGAGAAACAGGTGCCCTGGCAGTTAGTCCTCTGTCGACACAACCCTGAGCAGATTTGCTGGCATCGGTGACAGCTGTTTTCAAATGTAGTCAGGGCCTTATCTTCTGGAAAGTGTGGTCCTTCGCTCCTCAAGGCCAGTGGTCTGCAAATCTCCAGGAAAGCAACTTAGTTCTGCTACAGATCGAGGGACTTAGGTCAGCCAGAAAGAGTGCATAAGTTTGAAGCAAGTTCACCCTTCAGACCAGCTGGAGTGCTGTTACAAGGTCACTTCAGACTTGCAGGTATTACTGGGAACTCTCAGGACTCTATTTACCTTCTGTGCTCACAGTGACTTTCGAAGGGGAGGGTGGGTAAGGAATCATATGCTGTTGGAACCTCCTCTTCACTTATTTCTGTACCCAGCGTCCCTCTCCAGTTCAGATATTGCGCCTTTCTCTTCCTTTTTCTTTTTCTTTTTTTTTTTTTATTGTGCTGGTGAATTTCTTAAAATGTTTGTCCTGTGTTTTTCATGAAGAGCCGGAAGAGGGCCCTGTGGTCTTGCCTCATACAGGTATTTAGGTGAGCTCCCAGGCCCTGTGTTTCCTTCCCACGTTCCGTTACATACTGAGGCCAGTGTGGACACTTTTTGAGGGACACTGAGTGCTGAGAGTTCTGATGGGCTCAGCATGTATCACTGTCTTAATCTTTCCAATTGTGTTTTGGGATAGGCATTACTATTAAACGTGTTTATAGACAAGGAAACTGAAGCACAGAGAAGTCAAGCAACATTGACTTGATTTGAACCCAGAGAACCCTGATGTAGAACCTGAAGTGTTTTGTGTGATGTTGCCTCTGGGTGAAAACACATGAAGGAATCTCATGGAAGCCAGTTACTGACACAGGGATGGCAGTCCCCCAACGTGTGAGCAGGCGTTGGTATCATAAGAACTGAAAATGTTTTTTAAGGAAACTACCCTGGGAGCTGTCAGTATTACCACTCTCAGATTAATGACTTCTGAGTGTATTTCTTCTGTCATAATTCAGTCATTCTACAAATAGCTTTCTGTTAGGTGCCAGGAACTGCCTAGGGTGCTTTATGAATATGAATCTTTCACCCTTCCCCCTTCCCACTGACCTGCAGGAGGCTCTGATTTTTGTGTTACTGACGGAGAAAGTGGAGGTCAGAGTGAAATGAGGGGATTCCCCAGGTCACCTGGCTAGTGAGGGGTGTAGTAGCTGGATTCAAGTCCAGGTTCACGTGGTCCCTGAAGTGAAGCTCTTTGAATGATGCTCCCCTGCCGGGGGTTAGGTCATCAAACTTTTGTCAGTGAGTTTTGAAGAGCTCTCTGCTTTGCCTGTGACCGATCTTTACCATCTTTTTTTTAAAGAGAGTGAGAGAGAGAGCATGCACATGCACGAATGGGAGTGGGGGACAGAAGGGAAGAGAGAGAGAATCTCAAGCAGGCTCTGTGCTCAGCATGGAGCCCAATGTGGGGTTCGATCCCACAATCCTGGCATCATGACCTGAGCTGAAATCAACAGTTGGATGCCCAGTGAACTGCACCACCCAGGGGCCCCTAATTTTTACCATCTTTAACGAAAGTGTCAAAGAGAGTCCTCACCCTTTTAAACAAGCATCAGAAGGGAAATTGTTGGGGCAGCAGTGTATGAAAGAAGTGATCTGTAGGCAGGAATCTTGGGGGAAGATATTGACTTAATTTTCAACTGTCTCCCAGAAAAAAATAATAGAAGTATATGAAAACATTATTACTTATAAGTTAACATTTAATCCAACATATTGTTTTCTCTTCTAAAGTAAAAAATAGAAGTAAAATCTTCTTCATAGGTATCTTAGCTTGGGCTACCATAACAAAATACCATAGACTGGGTAGCTTAAAACCTGAAATCTATTATCTCTAAGCCCTGATTGGGTTCTGATGAGATTCTGCATCCTGACTTGTAGATGGCTGCCTTCTTGCTGTGTTCCTACATGCCTATTCCTTGGTGTACACATGGGGAAAAAGAGTGATCTTTTTTCCTATAAAGGCTACCAGTCGTATCAGATTAGAACGCTGCCCTTGTGGCTCATCAAACCTTAATGATCTCCTTAAAAGCCTCCCTCCAGAAGCAGTCACATTAGGGGTTAGAACTTCAGCATATGAGTTTTGGGAGGACATGATTCAGTCTATAGCAATAGACACAATAGAGAAGATGTTTTCATTTCTCTCTTTTATTTTTTTTTTTGCTGTATTTATATTTTATCCAATTTTTCAGCTGGATTATAAACACCAGTGGGAAGGATGTGTCTCTAAATGTCTAATTTACAAACCACCCAGCATATTGTTCTTTTTTAAAAAATTTCGTTAAGTTTATTTATATACTTTGAGACAGAGAGAGAGAGAGAGAGAGCATGTGCACTAGTGGGGGAGGGGCAGAGAGAAGGAGAGACAGAATCCCAAGAGGCTCCATACCATCAGCACAGAGCTGGATGAGGGGCTCGAACTCACAAACCATGAGATCATGACCTGAGCTGAGATCAAGAGTCGGACACTTAACCGACTGCACCACCCAGGCGCCTCTGTTCTTAATTTCTTCCCATCAGGTGATAATTATCATAGAAGGTAATGAGGGTGATCAGTGTTTGAGTAAAACTTTGAATATTTTATATGGTAGTTGAAAAATAACATTCAATCAACTTTTAAAAGGTGTGTCCATCCAGAAGAGGCTGTAAAGCAACTAAAGTATTTATTTGTGATTACAGTCCCAGAGACACAAAGTCTAGTGACATGGGAAGTTTGCTCCAAATTTGCTAGCAGGAAGGGTAGATTTGCAAAGGCAAAACCCAGGTTACATAACTTGTTTTGAAAGAATTAAGATTGGTGTTGGCAGAGTTTAAACTAACAGGTGGTACATTATCTCTAGTTCGGTCCAAAGTAGAAGGATGTGTTCCAAGAAGTGGTGGAGTTGCAACTGATTCAAGGGAAAAGTTCATGGTGTTCCGGAAACTGAAACAGGAGAGGTGCATGGGGTCTACTTCCCCAATCTCTTTTCAACTCTATTTTGAGTGACTCTCTTCACAATGCTTATTTTATCTTGAAACTCCTTCCACAGGTGGCTGTGCATATTTTCATTCTACCGGATCAGGTAGACATCCTGTATGTTTTATATAAGAGAAAGGATAGGATGCTCTGTATGGTTTTAGTGGAGAGATACATTTGGAATTTAATGCTCTCATTTAGTTACAGAAAACTAGAGAGAACCGCTGCTTTAAACAGTTGGGTTCTTGGCAGATGAACTTACAAAAGAATATTGCCAGTTTTTTTTTCCCTGTGGGTCGTAGGTGCCTTGATATAACTAGCTCTTAGGGGAAAAAAAATATATGAGGCAAGTATAAAATGTGGCTCAGTGTGATTAGAAAGGAAAGTCTATCTTTTTAGAAATGTGTTGAACTCTGAAAGTTTTAATTAAAACTCAGACATCGTCACATGATATTCTAAACTTGTACTTAGCCTTTCCCTTGAAAAGAGATACCTCTTTCTTCTCTGTAAATGTAACTATCCTGGTATCTTAAATCTTCCAGCTATATAGGATCACCATGTCCCTTAAGATTCAAGTGAACCTGTTCACACCCCAGTGTCCTGCATTTGGGAAACCCAGCATGCTCTGTCCCTCTCCTCCTTCCCCAAGGATGGCTATACCTGGCCCTGGAGATTTTTCCGGTCACCCTGACTACAGTTTCCTGCCTCTGCTGAATGTTCAGGCTCCCCTGAGCACTGGGTCTCCCATGACCAGCCTGTACCTATTCCACATGCTTCAGTCTGGGCACTGCTCCCCATCTCAAAGGACCTAACACAGATGACAGCAACCCATGTGGTACCAGCCATACTGCCTGGCAGTTCTGGAACACTTCCTGCATTCGTGTTGTGAATCCAGTGGTCATCTTTGGCTCATCTATTTTTCCATGTGCTTTCTAGAGCAGTAGAGTCTCACCAGTCTCCCCTATATCACGGGCTGCCCCCTCTCAGCCTCTCTGGTGCCTCTTTCTCCTGAAAGGAGAAAAGGGAGAGCCAAGTCCATGCTCTCTTGCTATGGTGGCTTCAGCTAGACCCGTGGCCTGAAATACTAGCTCTAGTTCAACTTCTTTCTTGGACTCCCGCAGACTCATGTGTCCCACTGCCCAGTCACCATCTTTATATGGATGTCTGGTAGGCATCCAAATGGAATACATCCAAAGCAGAAGTCTTCATTTCCCGCTCAAGTCTGTTCCTCTTAGCCCTTTTCCACACAAGTAACTGATACTTCCATTTACCCTGTTGCCCAGACCAAGCATTTAGCAGTCTTCCTTGACTGCTTTCTCTTTCTCTGCAGGTCCATCAGCAAGACCCATTAGCTCTCCCTCCGTGATATACCCAGAATCTGACTCCTTCTCACTACCTCCGCCATGACTTCCCTAGTCGAAGCCACTATAACCCCTTGCTGCACTAATGCAGCCTCAGTACTATCTACCTAATTCCATTCTGGCCTCTAAGTCTGTAAGCCACACAGGTGCCTTGGCGGTCATTTAAAAACTTAAGTCACATGACGTCACTCCCTAGTTCAAAATCCTCATGGATGCTAGTTTCACCCAGAATATTAATCTGAACTCCTCATCATTCCCTGCAAGGCCCTGTATGATTTGCCCCTTGCCCACCTCCTGGACCCTCCCCTTCTGCACCAGCCACCTTCACCTTCCTGCTTTTCCTTGGGCACCCACATGCTTGCCTTTCTTAGGGTCCATGTGCATGCTGTTCTTTCCCCTGCCATGCTCTTCCATGAGATTTTACTCTGGCTTTCTCCTTCGCTTCTGTCAGGCTACTACCCAAGTGACAGCTCTACACAAAGGCCATCCCTGAGCACACTACCTAAAATACCGTCCTTGCCCCATATAATTTTTATGCAACAAATTCTGGTTCTCACTCTCCTTTGCTTCCTTCTTCCAAAATGAGTACAGTTGATGAGTGGAAATGGAGAGGAGAATTAGGAATGGAGGGACTCTGTTTTCTAGTGTTGAACACCAGATAAAACCATTGATTTTCTTAAACAAGGGACCAATTCCTTGAGATTAGCTTCCCTAATACCTGAGGACAGCTGAAATTATAAAGCTAAATTTTAAAAGCTAAAATATTAAAAATTTAGATTTTTTTTCCTTCTGGCTACAAAGCAAATGGAAAGAAATATTGTTATATTGGTATTCCTACTGTGCTATCCAGATAATACACAGTTCTAGAATGCTTGTCAGATATCGTGGGTCCTGTATCTCAGGGTTAGCAGGGATTTTCATATTTATGGCAGTGAATTTTAAATATTTTAAAAATTTACATACAGTAAAATTCACTTCTTTTTGACATGCAGTTCCATGAGTTTTAACATATATACAGATCAGTATAACCACCTTCATCACAACCCCCCCCCCAAATATTCTCTTATATTGCCCCTTCGTAGTCAAACTTTGACCCTACTATTAATCCTTGGAAACAAATGATGTGTTCTCCATCCCTAAGGTTTTTCTGCTTCCAGGATATCATCTAGCTGCACTCATGCAATGTGTGCCCTAAGAGACTGGCTTCATTTACATTTGAGGCTCATCCGTGCCTTTGTATATATAAATAATTTTGTTCCTTTTTATTATTAGGCACTATTCATTCATATCGATGTAATACAGCTTCTTTATCCCTTAACCCATTAGAACACCACATTATTTCTACTTTTTGGTGATAGTGAACAAAGCTTCCATAACATTTGTTTATAGGTTTCTATATGGACATACATTTTTGTTTTCAATAAAAATAGGTGGAGTCAGGATGGCTGGGTCATATGCAGAGGGACCCTCAACTTTGTAAGACATAGCCACACTGTTTTATCAGGGTGGCGGTACCATTTTCATTTCCTCGAGCTTGTATGACAGTCTAGTTGCTGTGCGTTGTCACCAACCTAGTTTGTTTCCTTTGCTCTGCCATTTAATAGGTGTGCACATAGTAGTATGTTACTGTGGTTTTCATTTGCATTTCCCAACAACCAGTGATGTCCAGTGTCTTTCCATATGCTTATTTGCCCTCCGTGTATCTTTTCACATAGGAATATCTGTCAGCTCTTTTTCCATTTTTATAGGAGGTGTTTGTTTGGAGATTCTTTACATATTCTAGATGTTGTTTGTCAGCCATATGATTTGAAAGTGTTTCCTCCAAATCTGCGGCTTCTCTTTCATTTTCTTAACAGTGTCTTCCTCCAAGTAAAAGCTTTTCATCAATTATTTCTCTTCCAGTTAATCAATATATTTTTTCTTTTAGGGATCATGCATTTGGTGTTATAGCTAAGGATCTCTGCCTAAGCCAAGGTTCTGATGATTTCCTTCTATGTTTTCTTCTAAGACTTTTTTTTAGTTTGATACATTACCTTTAAGTCTACCAAACATTTTGAGTTAGTTTTTGTATATGATGTGAAGTTTATATCTTTTGGCATCCAGGTACCAAATTGTCCCAGCACCGCTTTTGGAAAAGACTACCCCTTCTCCACTAAATTGCCATTGCACCTTTTTCAGAGTACATTTGGCCACATTTCTGTGAAAAGATGTTCTGGGCTCTCTGTTCTGCTCCGGTGATCTGTGTATCTACCCTTCGCCAGTCCCATACTATATCAATTACTGTAGCTTTACGGTAAGACTTTAGATCATGTACTGTGAGCTCTACAACACTGTTCTTTTTCAAAAGCTGTTTGAGTTTTCTCCTGCTTCCAAGAGGCACCTTTTATCAGTGATCTGACCATAAAATGTAGGGTTTTGCATTCCCCCACTCTCATGTACTTCCCATTACTGCATTTGCCTCAGAGCAGAGTGTGAGAGGAAAGAACTTGGTTGGGGGGTCAGTGTGGCCACCCTCCTCCCACCCCAGCCCACCTCCCACCACCCCAGCACCAGCTCCTGTCACTGTAGCTTCCACTGCAGGCTCTCCTCAGGAGGGCCAGGAGAATCCAAATAACTCGGTCTAACAGTTGCCCCTTCTTGTCCCTTTCCAGAGGACTCTGAACAAATAGAATGAGTTTTTTCTTGGAACTTTTATGTCTGTATGAACGTCTAAGAATCTAAGCCAGAGGATACTGGTGGGAGAAAACAAAACTAAAAACAAACAAAAAGTAGGGAATCCATCATCATATGATTCTTTGAGGTTCCGTTTCCTTATTTACTCAGTCTACCTACTCTTATTAACTTTTCAGACTCTTAAGATCATTGTTTTGTACACTCTGCCCAGGGTTTTGAGTTGTAAACAGTTGGCGAGAGAGGGTGGAATGTCTTGTCCCATCTTAACTGGAACCAAAAACTCTGACCAAGAAATCTATTAAGAAATGGATCTTTGTATTTTATAAGTCATTCGTTCATTCATTCATTCATTCATTCATTATTCATTATTCATTCATTCAACAGCTATTATCACCTTCTAACTACTCGCACTATTCTGAGCATGTAAGATATATCAGTGAACAGATCAGACAGAGAGTTGATATCTTAATGATGGTGTTGAGTAATAAAATTAAAAGAAGAATGTTGTATGTTTGAAAGTGATATGTGCTAGGGAAAAAGGAACAGGTGGAATATAGTACAGATATACTATACTCTCTAAGAGATATACTATACTCTGAGAGAGAGAGTGATTAGGGGAGAGGTTGCTATTTTAAATATGGTGGTGACAGCAGGACTCGTTGAGCAGGCTATACTTGGACCAAGTGAAGGAATGAGGAAGTAAAAGAATTAGCCATGTGGATATCTGAGACAGAAGGAATAGTCAGTGCAAAGGCCTTGAGTGGGAGTGACGGGTTCTAAAAATATCCAGGAGGCCATTGTGGTGAGAGGCAAGTGAGCATGGGAGGAAGTAGAAGATGAGGCCGTAGGGGAAAGGAGCAGAAAAGAAAATGTAGCTCCTTTTAGGTAACCTGAAGGACTTTGACTTTGTGTAAAACAGGGAGCCACTGGAGAATGTTAAGCAGGCAGTGACATGGTCTGATTTAACTTTTCAAAGGATCATCTGACTGCTGAGTAGAGATGAAATGCAGGGGAGCCATGCAAGGAGGAAAACCAGTGAGGAGGCCATAACGGTGTGATGGCTAATTTATGTGTCAATTTGGCTGGGCCAAAGGTATCCAGATGTTTGGTCAAACATTTTTCTGAATGTTTCTGTGAAAGATTTTTGGATGAGAGTAACATTTAAATTGATGGACTTTGTCTAAAGCAAATTCCCTTCCATAATGTGGTGGGACTCATCCAATCAGTTGATGGCCTTAATAGAACAAAGATTGACCTCCCTTGAGCAGTAAAGAGTTCTGTCAGCAGACTGCCTTTGGACTTGAACTGCAACTCTTTCTCAGGTCTCCAGCCTGCTGGCCTGTCCGATTTTGGACTTGCCAAGCCTCAATGATCATGTGATCCTGTTCTTCAAGACAGTATCTCCCTGCTCCCCTCCTCTCTCTCTCCCCCCACCCCCACCCTGTGTGTGTTTGTGTATGTGTGTGTGTGTGTGTGTGTGTGTGTGTGTGTGTGTGTGTGTATGTGCATATACACAAATGACTCTCTCTGTGTACACACACACACACACACACACACATCCTGTTGGTTCAGTTTCTCTGGATAACTGATTAATACAAATAGTAACCCAGATAAGAGATGGTGGTAGCTTGAATCACATGGGGGGTAGCAGTGGGGCTAATGAGAAATTATTTCATTTAGGGTAATCTGCATAACTTCCTGAAAGTTTGGACATGGGATTCAGAAAAAGAGAAAGGTTAAAGATGATTCAGAGGTTTTGTACAATTTCAACAGAACAACAAATGTGAGAATGCTAGAAATCAGGGTGATACTTAATTTAAAAAGAAAACTCCTTTAGGTACCTGGGTGGCTCAGTTGGCTAAGCGTCCAACTTCAGCTCAGGTCATGATCTCACAGTTTGTGGGTTCAAGCCCCACATGGGGGGGTGATCTACCTAGCTCCCACTATGAGTGCAGAGCCTGCTTGGGATTCTGTCTCTCTCTGCCCCTCCCCTACTTGTGCTCTCTCTCTCTCTCTCTCTCAAAATAAATAAATAAACTTAAAAAAAGAAAACAAAACTCCTTAGAACATTTACTGGAAAAGGAGATCCTTTTTTAAAGTTTTATTTATTTATTTTTAGAAAGAGAGAGAGAGAATGAGCAGGAGAGGGTCAGAGAGAGGAAGAGAGAAGAATCCGAAATAGGCTCCACACCATCAGCACGGAACTTGACACAGGGCTCAATCTCATAAACTGTGAGATCACAACCTGAGCTGAAATCAAGAGTTGGAAGCTTAACTGACTGAGCCACCAGGTGCCCTGAAAAGGAGATCCTTTTAAAAAATATTTGCAAAACTGTAAAATACCTAGTCCTAAAATTAACAAGAAATATTAATAACCTATAGGAAAATAAAAACTCTGGAACTCTACAGAAAATCATAAAACGTATTTTTTAAAACATAAATAATAGATAAATACTCAATGTATTCAATACTATGAAGATGTCAGTGTTCACTGAGATGACATATAGATGTAATGAATCCCATTTAAAGTAACAACTGCATTGGAATAGGTATTGGTTTCCTAGGGCTGCTGTAACAAAGTACTGCAAATTGCGTGGCTTAACACTACAGCATTCATTAGTAGAGAATTGGACAAATAAGAATTTACTGGCTGGTATGCTTTGGAACACTGATGTCCCATAAATGAACCTGTTATAGGTGTTTTCGGGTGGCTTGGTGGATTCCCATATCTCAGATTCCTTGAAGGGTGCCCCAAAAGAAGCTGGTTCTGAAAGTACATGCCATGGTCTCTGCAGGGAACAACATCGAGCACTCCCTCTACCATCACGATACTCTGAAACTGTGCTGCTCATGGAGGGCTCAAGGCCCATGGAGCTGATGAAGGAGTTTGTATTCCAGCTGTCCCAAGGTTGTGGGTGGTTGGGGTTTCAGAAAGGCCAAGTTCCTGGAGGGTGTAGCTATAGTTGGTGGCATCAAAATTCTGTCTTCATCTGTATCAGATACTTCTGGTTATCTGAGCTAATGTGTCCTTTCAGTGCTGTCTCTACTAACCACAGGGCAAATAATCCCACAGGGCAAGCAGATTCTGCAAATTACAGTACCATGATCCTGTGGAAATATGAATAATTCTGAACAGATTTGAAATCCATTTGCATTATTAAAAGACATTTCACTATTACATTTATCAAGAAAAGCAAAAACAAAAGCAGTTTTCTATTCTGTAAGTATAATTTCATTTGTAAAGGTGTGTGGCTGGAAACACTGTTTTTAAAATGTTATCATCTACCTGTATATATCTCACAAATAAGACTATCAAGGGGCGCCTGGGTGGCTCAGTTGGTTAAGCGCCTGACTTCGGCTCAGGTCATAATCTCACGGTTCGTGAGTTCGAGCCCCACGTCAGACTCTGTGCTGACAGCTCGGAGCCTGGAGCCTGCTTCCAATTCTGTGTCTCCTTCTCTCTCTGCCCCTCCCCCACTTGTGCTCTGTCTCTCTGTATCAAAAATAAATAAATGTAAAAAAAATTTTATAAAAACAAATAAGACTCTCAAAAATTTAAAGAACTCGTTATTTTAAAAGCCTTCTCAGAGACTTCTGCTGCCCACCATGGTGAGGTAACTGGAATTGAATTCATCCTCCCACTATGAACAGTTATAACACTGGACAAAATAAATGAGGCGATTGTTTTCTGATATTAGATAATAAGTGGTGCAAAACTACAATCCTTCAGAAAGGAGAAATTCATAAGTGAGTTCTATAGTCATCCTAGTTTTCTGCCTTAAGGCACTTTCCACGCTACAATGGAAGGAAATGGAGCCTAAGCAGAGCACAGTTGTCTCACTGAGGTTGGGGGACTGAGACCAGAGTATTGAGCTGCTAAAGTAAAAGGAGTTTGTAGGGAAGCATATTGGAGAGAAGAGAGCTGTACATAGAAGGAGGTCCCGAAGTCTTCATAAGAGTCCCCAGTTATTTAGCCAAATAATTTAGCTGTACATATGCAGGGTGAGATTCTGCAGGCCCTGACAGAGAAGAACTGCTAGAGGGCAATGAGCCGAACAGATTCCAGAAGTTGCACAATAAGGCAAGGAGTTCCAACCATGAGCAGACATCACTGAACAGCCTGAGCACTGAGCTCACAGCCCAGAAAGATCATGGCTTCAGAGTAGATCTACCTTAGCTCTAGAGTAAGGATTACTCTAGACCGTGGTTTGACAATCTATGGTTCATGGGCCAAATATGGTATGTTTGCCTTTTGTTCAACCCATGAGCTAAGAATTATTTTTACATTTTTAAAGTGTTATATTTTTTAAAATAATAATGAAGAAAAATATTCAACAGAGAAAATACATGACCCACAACATGTAAAATATTTACTGTAGAGGAAAAGTTTGCCAATCCCTGCTCTAGACCCATCATAATAAATCTTAAAAAGACGCTCAAAAGGATTGAGCTTATCCACCACTAAATCAACTACTTGCTAGAATTAAATTCACTCTCTGAAGGAAGAAACTAAAATCCAGATTCTAACAGTATCATATCCACAATTTCCAGCATACAATCAAAACTTACTAGATGAATTCATTAGAGAACAAATTTCAAACAACCAAAATGACCTGAGACATTGACAAAAGACAATTGGAAAGCTTTTACTGGCCAAAATTGGGACAATATGTTCATCAAAAGGAATAAAATTGCAGAGGAGTGAAACATATTAAATGTATTTTGATCTATGAGTTCATAATGATCTTTACAAAAAGTGGATTTCTACTCCTAGATGATGCTAGAGAACCAATGTATTCTCTTGAAGTCTAAATAAAGAGAAAGATTTAATCACAGTAGATAAATAGGTCCATCTCCATATGAAAGAATTCAGACTAATAAATGAGGAAGAAATAATATAATTAGAGTATCATTACTTTGCAACTTCCAGTATATTAATGAATCTGGGCATTGGCAGCCAAATTTGACAAGCTTTCTTGTGATTGAATACAGTATGACCTGTCATCTTACCAAAGAGAAAGAACCTGAGTCCAATCAGGCCTCTAAATCCTGTCGCTTATTTTTTTTGTTGTTATTGCTTATTTATAAGAAATTCATCTGAGAAATACACATTTTGAACTGCACCAAAAGTAGACAGTCATTGAATCCATACAGGAGACTACAGATGAAATGCCTGAGGTCCTTCAACAGATAAAGTATAAGGAAGAGGGAAGGATTGAGAGTAAAAAAGACAAAAAGTCATAACAATTTTTAAAATGAACAGATGAAACTTCAGTGTCTTGGGATGCACATTTAGTGTTGAAACAATAAAAGAATGCAGCAGCAGAATGCACATGGTTCCTAGAACATTTATAAAAATTGGCCATATGCAGGGCGATAAAGCAAGCTTCACCAAATGTCAAAGGTTTGAAACAGAACAGAGTGTGGTCTCTGAGAACAGTATAATTGAGCTAGAACTACATAACCAAAAGCTAACTAGGAAAGCTCTGTATATGGGGCACCTGGGTGACTCAGTTGGGTGTCCGACTTTGGCTTAGGTCATGATCTTGCAGTTCGTGGGTTCGAGCCCTGTGTTGGGCTCTGTGCTGACAGCTTGGAGCCTGGAATCTGCTTCAGATTCTGTGTCTCCCTGTCTGTCTGTCCCTCCCCATCATACTCTATCTCTCTCTTTCTCAAAAATAAATAAACATTAAAAAAAAGAAAGCTGTGTATGCTTGGAAATTAAGTACTATACTTCTAAATAGCCTATGGATCAAAGAAGAAATAATAATCAATATTAGAAAATATTTCGAACTGAATGATTATATCAAAACTAATGAGATACAAGTAATGCTGTGTTTAGAGGGATTGGAAGTATATATGAGAGAAGAAACAAAGCTGAAAATTAATGACCTATTCCTCTCAAGAATTTAGGAAAAGAATTTAAAATTAAATGGAAATTTAATAAGGAAGAAATAATAAAGAGTAAAGATAAGTACAGAAAGTAACCAAATAAAATTTCAACATACAATAAAAAGGATGAATAAAGGCCAAAGAAGGTTTGTTGCTAACTCGTAAAATTGATAAATCCATGGCAAGACTGTTGAAGAAACCAAACCAAAGGGATAAATTACTAATATCAGAAATGAAAAGGAAATATCACTTAATTTTTTTTAACGTTTTATTTATTTTTGAGACAGAGAGAGACAGAGCATGAACGGGGGAGGGGCAGAGAGAGAGGGAGACACAGAATCTGAAACAGGCTCCAGGCTCTGAGCTGTCAGCACAGAGCCCGACACGGGGCTCAAACTCATGGACTGTGAGATCATGACCTGAGCCGAAGTCGGACACTTAACTGACTGAGCCACCCAGGTGCCCCAGGAAATATCACTTAAGATCCTGCAGACATTACAAAGACAATGAAAGATATTGTCAACAAATTCATGACAATGCATTTGAAAATTTACATAAGATGAGGAATGCATAGAAAAACACAAACTACCAAAACTGACACAAGAAGAAATAAAAAATTTGAATTAACGGTTAAAGAAATTGAATTCATAATTAAATTCCTTCCCCATAATTAAATACCTCAGGCCTAGAGGACTTCACTGGCAAATTCTACTAAACACTTAAGGATGAAATTGTGTACATTGTACATGAATTCTTCCAGAGAATAGAAAAAGAGGGATTATTTTCCATTGCTTTTATTTTATTTTATTTTATTTTATTTTATTTTATTTTATTTTATTTTATTTTATTTTATTTTATGTCTTATTATTTACTTTTTTTGAGAGAGAAAGAGAGGGGAGGCAAAGGAAGGGGTGGAGAGAGAGGGAGTGAGAGAACACAAGCAGGGTCAGCATGGAGCCCAACATGGGATTCGAACTCACAAACGACGAGATCATGACTTGAGCTGAAATCAGGAGTCTGATGCTTAACCAGCTGAGCCACCCACATGCCCCTCCCATTGCATTTATGAAGGCAGCATAACTTTAGTACCAAAGCTAACAAGGGCCTTATGATAAAGGGAAATTATAGGGCCATATCTATCTTGAATATAGATCCAAAATTCCTTTAAAATTTTTAATAAACGTGACTCTAAAATGAAGGGGAAAAATCAAAGGAAATATGTATAGACATAAAATTGGCGGTGTTTTCTGGAAGGAGTCAAAAGATACCAATGGAAGTATCAAGACTGGAATTCAGGTGATACTGGAGATCTTACCTTCTCATTTAGTCTTTCTCTTCACAGTTTGAATTTTCTAACCATGCTATTCATATTTTTGCTTCAAAACATCAGAAGGGGTTTTCTTGGTGGCAAAGGAGTTTTTCTTTGCAGTGCTCATTGCTAAAATAATAATTGCTATAAAATAAAAAAATAAAGGTAATTTAATTTAACAAAATTCATGAAAAGCATTGCTAATCTTTAGGGACTTCCTTGAAGTACGGAGAGGTCTTGATGCATCAAATAAACATTAGTTGGCACTCAGTATTTTCTATTTGCTAAGGCTGAAAACTTTTACTTGTGTCCTTAAGGTATTCTTCAACAAAAATTTCAGGTCATCAGAGTGCTCTGTTCCCTATACTATCTGCTCTCCTGTAATTTTATTCTAATTCATAGTAGATTGACAGGCTATTAGCATATGGGCAAAGTTTTAAAATTTTGATACTAAGTTTTATGTCTGAGTCTGTGGCTCCGGATGTTGCCCTTGACTCCATGGTTATCAATTAAATTATAGCTCCCTGGAGTTCTCCAGGAAAGCAGGACTTTTGAAGCCCTGGGATCTTTGTCCAACTTTGTGTAGTTAAGCTATAAACCGATGTCCATTTTCTCTGTGCTTTTTCACTTTTGATGTTTGCTCAGTTTGTAGCATGTTTTCATTGTTCATCCTCACTACAAATATCTGATGTAATACAGCATTTTTTGGAGGCTCCTTTTCTGGTAAAATCCCATGAGGAGAATGAAAGACAAATATGTTTTTTGGAAAATTAAAAAAAGTCATTTTAAGAAATGTATATGATTACCAAGACCCACAAAAACGATTTCATTTATCATGATTACCTTTTCATCTATCTTTTCATCATAGGATGTGAAATGTAAGGTCCCCATTTACTGACTTTTTTTAAGTAGGGTGATGCTGGCTCAGAGAAGTGCAGACTCCAGTGTTTTAACGGGCCTGTGCAGCTCACTTACACTGACGGCAGATAAGAATTAATTCTACTGGAACTTGATAAAGTTTAAGTCCATCAGCAGCCACACTACTTTATATTAGATTTTCAAATGAATGAAAAATTAATGAAGAGCTCTCACAATAGCTTCATAATGGGCATATTTAAACCTTATCCTGCTTGCCAAAAATAATTATATCCCATTTTTTTCCTGCCAACCACTTTAACGCCTTTCACAGAAAATGGGAAAAGGGAGTTGCTACAAGTAGGGTGTTTCCTACAAGAAAGAAGAAAGGTTTTGGAATCTTTGAGCAACTTGTAAGTCTTTTCAATTCTGGAACACTCTGTTTTGGAATGTTTCCTATATTTATGTTTATTTGTTTACATATCATTTATCCTTCAAGTCAATTACAATCATTTGTTTCCAAATTCCATAATTATGAAAGTCTGGCACCACGATAGAAGTTGCTTCTTATGGTGCATCAGTTGTCTGCTGAGGATCCTGGATGTGTTTTAGGAGCTGAGGCTGAACTCAGTGACCCCATCTGACCTGATTCTGGGTTACCCCAGGGAGGAGCACACCAGTCTGACCAGACTTGGTGGGGAGAGAGGGAGAAGGGGGGACTTGCTTCTACTTAGACCCATCTTGTCCCCACTCCACCCTAAGCCTCTGAGGGATTTTCTAACCCACCCAGCCCTCTTCCTAGGAGCTGCACAGTCTTGTCCACCCCTTGGAATATGAGCCTTTGGCACCTGATATTTCCTTCTCAGTCCTAGGGGGGAAGCCACTGAAAAGGAGACAAAAGGATCCATTTTTTAACATTATATGTTTTAGTATTATTGCTGCACCTTTAGCTTATAGCTGGGTGCATTTATTTCACTTTTTAGATTTGTATTATACACTCTGAACAAGTTATGTTTGTTTGTTTGTTTGTTTTTTTGTTTTTTTTTTTTTTTGGTCAGTGCCATCAAATTTACAGTAATGTGTAATGTATGATCAAAACAGTTTTTATTTTGACTCTAGAGTCTTAGAGTTTTTTCAGGTGGATCTTGGGCATTCTTAAATTAAGAATATATGTCTAAGTGAACATAGCTTTAAAATGAGAGTTGAATTAATAAAGTTAGAATTAATTAAAAAATGAACTACCCTTTTTAGAAAAAAAATGTTAAGTAATCATAAAAGTAAAAAGTGAGAATGGTCAGAACAGAGGCAGGGATCACTGGACAGAGCACAGAGAAGAGATGAATTTTATGCTTTGTATGTAAATTCCTTTTAAGAAAGTTATGATTTCTTAGCATGGTGATCGAGTCAGGGAAATTAGAGAATATGAATCATGATATCACTTAGAAAAATGATTATATAAAACCTGGAACAAACAATATATATCTGCATTTTGTTTTCTAAGTATAATTACATACATTAATGACACAAATTTTGAAGTATAATTTCAATAAAACCAGATTACTGTTGCAAAAAAACCAGAAGGAGCTCTAGCTTTAGACCCATTTGTTGGCTCATTTGTTGCTATAGAAGAAACAGTGTATCCTTCATATTTGAGAGATATATATTTTTCTCATGATATTTCCTTATTCAAAACCTCTTGCATTGAGTACAGATTACACCATTACAGTCATCAAAGAAATAATGCAGTTGTTAATTAAAAAACAATTTCCTCCAATTTTATTGAGATATAATTAACCTATAACATTGTGTTATTCCCAGGTGTACAGCATGATGATTTGATGTATGTATATATCACAAGACGATTACCACAGTTTAGTTAACATCCATCACCTCACACCATTAAAAATATTTTTTCTTATGATGAGAACTTTTACGATTTACTCTCTTAGCAAATTACAAATATACATCACCGTATTGTTAACTAGAGTCACCATGCTGTACGTTACATCCCTGGGACTTCTCTTATAATTGGAAGTTTGTACCTTTTGACCACCTTTACCCATTTTGCCCACCTCTGATAACCATCAATATGTTCTCCATATGTATGAATTTGTAGTTTTTAGATTCCACATATATTTGTGGGGTTTTTTTTTTTTTAGATTCTACAAAGAGTTGTCTTTTTCTGACTTACTTAGCATAATACTCTAGGGGCCTGTCCATGTTGTTCCAAATGGCAGAGTTTCCTCCTTTTTTATACCTGAATAATATTCCACTATATATACATATGTATATTACATATACATTCATACATATGCAATTTCTTTATCCATTCATTCCTCAGTGGGCACTTAGTTTCACTTATCTTGGCTATTTAGAATATATAAATATTCTATATTTATTTAGATATTAAGAAAATATATTTAGAAAATATAAATATATAAACTGCAGTGAGTGCAGGAGGGCAGATATCTTTTCAAGATAGTGGCTTTGTTTCCTTTGGATATATGTCTCTTCTTACATTTTTTAAACTCAGGTGATTTCTGGTTCTGTACCTCTTCCTGCACAGTGGACCTCCCCATCAGCCTTTGTTTCTCCCACCTGGAGATGCCGTGGCTGCTAGCTGTTCCACTGCTGCCTAAGTGGCTCTGGGTGGGCTGCAGGGAGCCCCTCTCCTCTCTCAGGGCTATGGCCGTTGGTGGTCCAATTCTTTACCCTTGTACTCAGCACCTTCCAAGGACACCGGGTGAGAGAGGGTTGCAGGCTTCTGCCACTTCAGGGGGACCTCACCCCCATGACTTCTTCCCAGTCTTGGGGAATGCAGCTCTCCATGGGGCCATGCAACTTTTCCCTGTGCCGTCCCAGCAGCCCTTGCTCCCTATTGTCCTTGTGAGACTCCAGTTCAGCACTCTGAGGATCTGACATTTCAGGCAAGGTAGAGGCTGGACTGTTCTTGGTTTTCCAGTGCTTTGGGAATGAGATCTAAATCTGAGGATCTTCATGTACTGGCCTTGTCATCTTGTCCCTCTTCTTTCCCTTCTGGTAGTTTGGTTCTCAGTGCCTGGGGGGCCAGTGCACCACCCCCTCCAACGTGGCAGGGATCATGCATTCCTCCACTTTTAGTGGAGGAGCTTCTAGGTTCCAGAGCTGCAGGAAGGCTGGCTGCAGCATTGCTAAGGACTTCCACTCCCACAGATGAGAAATCATCCCTCAGCCAACTGTGACCTGTGCCCCAAGAACAGGAAGGTCCTGCCACTTTTGTTGTTTTCTGAGTAATTGTAAATAAGACACATTCAGTCTCCTTGGGGGAAAAAAAGCATGATGTTTTACATCAATCACTTCATTGGAACTCTTCAAAAACTCACATTATATAATTATATATAAAAAGTGTATATATATTATATATTAAAAAGTCACATATAATTATAATTAAAATAAATATATTATTTTAATATAATTTTGTACTTATGGAACTTTTATTACTGAGATCTGGCCCTTATCTTTTATATGTGCTTGTTCAGTTTCCCGGGTAATAAATAACAGTGACTGGATCTGCATCTAGGAAATGTTCTGTGAAAGTCTCCATATTTGTCAACCAAACCTTTAAGGTACTGCGAACTTGGTCTACATATCAGAAGAGGCACATGTTCTTCTCATTTCCTCACCAAGGGTGCTGAGGGCAGATTCCTTCCCCACCACTGACCTATATAGCTGCACCAGGACAGGTGCAGTTACGTGCCTGGGCTTCCATCCCACCCCCCCAAACCCCCCCACCCCTGCCACCTCAGTGTACTTGTAGTTTACTAGCAGGGTGGGGGTGTGGCTGAAGGCAGAGTTGGTTCATTCTTGGCGCTAGCCTCTAAATGTTAGGCTCTGCTCCAACATTCCACATGCGTTGAACTTCCAGAACCCTGGCGTGTTTCCAGGATTTGCCAGTCCTGCTTTGCCCTTCCTGATTCCACCTGTTTCTTCATTCCTGGTCTTCCATCCTCGCTTCTTAGGCTCTGAGCTCTGGTTTCCTTGGGTGGACTGTCCCACCAGAGGGCTCTCATTCTGATGTGATTCAGTACATCCTCTTTGGCTCTGGGCACCTGGCCTATAGGTTAGAGGCTTTTGCTGCCGGCCTTAGGCTGCAGGACTCCCTGGTGACCACATGAGGGGGGTGAGGAGTGGAGGTCAGGCTACAAGGAACAGTAGGATCATAGGCCCAGCATCTCTTTGCTGTTTTGCAGTTGCTGCAAGGCCCCCTGTGAGGACAAGATGAGTGTATTGATTTGGATATAGCAACTAGCACACAGTAAGCTAAAGAGTTCTCCTCAGGATATCTGGACTTAAATCAGGGTGTCCCACAGTCAGTGTGTCTCCATTGGCAGAGTTTGAAATGTGCTGCTCAGTGCCACCTACTTTTGTGCTCCCTGTGTGTGACAAAAGCCATGCTCCAGGGAGAGAGCAAAGCCAAGGACAGAGAGATGGATTTCTATCACAACCCAAACCTACGTACCTAGTACATATGCCCACCTCCGTGTTCTGTCCTCTACAATAATGTTTGCCCCCCAGGAGGATTTTAATCCAGACAGGATGTCATGATAAGCAATGGCTGTCATGCTGTGAATCATACAGATCCATCCTGCTGGTGTGTTTCTGTGACAGCATCATTGACACAGGGTCTGTCAAACAGATTCTGTGTGCATTGCTGCAGAAGAGAGAGGGTCATCACTGTATTTTAATACTAAGTAGTATTGAGAAGCAGGAAGCTTTGCTTTTTATCTTGTTTTCCATGGCAAATTTATTTGACCTGCATCGGCATTTTTTAGAATCACATATTCTAGAAAATACCTAAGACTAGAAAAGAAGTGAGAAATGAAAGAAGCATTATCCTCCCCTGCTCTGTTCCTTTTTAAACCAAGATATGCAGTGGTGAACCTCTGTATTTTCCAATCCCAAAATATATCTCCCCATTATATTATTGTACATTTTTGTGTTTTGTGACCTAATCCTATTAAAATTCATATATGAAATTATGGAACCAAAGCCTGTGATGGTTGGTATTCATATATTGGCGAAATAACTTGTTAAGGTCCTGAAAGTATTGGCAAAATTACAATCAGGCCTCAGCTAGGTATCCTTTGAGTGATACAGGTGAATTTTATTGAAGGTGGGAAAGTGGGATATAAAATATAGCACTCAAGGCAGTGTCTAGTAGTAGAAAATCAGAAAAACATGAGATGGGAGCTGAGATTGTGTCCCACTGTTTAGGTGGTGGACAGTTTCTAAGCTCTCACGGGGCTTCACTCTGTGTAGCTTTAAAAAGATAGCAATAACATTTCCTTTTGTTCTTTTAGCCTGACATTTTAAATGGACATTGAACTACTTGGTATTAAGTGAGGGTCTGGAGAAGGGTGAGGCTGCATCTCCATCTGCCATCTCAGCCTCCCTCTTTGCAACTCCCAGAGTGCTGACTGCTGGTCTGAACCATCCTCGGGCTGAAGCACGAGACTTCCCTTCCATAGAAATCCACTGCAAGGGGAGAAACAGTCACAGGTTCAGAGAGGTAGGGGACCCCCCAGTGAGGCCTGCACTGGTAGAGAAGCTCCTCCTAAGGATAGAGAGCATCAGTCATTTTAGGACCTTTTATGTGGTCGCTCTTAAACAGGATTTTATTGAACACCTTCTGTGTGCCAGGAAATGTTCTGGATGCTGAGGATATAGTGATGAAAAAAATAGACAAAATTCCCATTCTCATGAAGCTTTATTTTAGGTAGGGGAGATGGAAAAACATAGATAAATCCTATGTCACATGCAGGTGTTAGAGTGAAAAAGGAAAACCAGGAAACAGATAGGGAGTGTGAGGACTGGGGAGCTATTTAATAGAGTGATGAGAGGTGCTCTCCTGTTGCTGGAGACCTAAGGAAGTGAGGGGGGGTGGGGAGAACTTTCCAGGCAGAGGGACTAGCCAGTGTAGAGGCCTCCACATGTGGGCATGCTTGGCACACTCCAGGAACAGCAAGGAGAGGTGTGGCTGGAGGGGAGTGTGTGAAGGGAAAGTTAGAGGCACACCAAGGGCTACCTTGTGTGGAGACTGGTGGATGATTTAAAGGACTTTGCCTTTTTACTCCAAGTAAGGCTAGGACCACTGTAATGGTGAGGAGAGGAGGGGCTTTTAAGAGGGTCCCTCTGGTATCTTTGTCTTGGCAGGGCAGGGCAGAATCCACAAAAGCAGTGAAGAAGGAATGAGATTAACTCATGTTGCATTTAGATGTGGTGCCTTAATTCTCCCTGCTGTGTTGTATTCCATTGTGTGTATGTCCCATATTTTATTTATGTATTTTATTGTGGATGGACAGTTGGATTATTTCAATTTGGTGACTATTGCAAATAATGTTGCTATGAACACTGACTTACATATCATTTTGTGCACCACTTCGGAGTGAAATTCTGGGTGCATGGATTCAATTTTAGTAGATAATGCCAAATAATTTTCTAAAGTGGTTGTTCCATTTACATTATCTCCATTATCACCAATACTTGGTATTGCCACTTATTTTCCTTTGAGCCATATGGTGGGTGAATCATGGTAACTCACTATAGTTTTATTCTGCATCTCCTTGATTATTAATTACGCTGAATGCCTTTTCACATGTTTATTTGACATTTGGATCCCCTCGTTTGTGAAGTACCTATAAAAGCTCTTGCCCATTTTCCATTGTGTTGTATGTACTTATTTGTTTTAAAGAGCTCTTTATATATGCTGGAGATAAGCCCTTTGTTCAGTTATTTGTAATTTGTCAGCTGTGTCTATATACACACATATATGGATTATCTTATTGCATTTAGGGGCTTGCCTTTTCATCTCACAATGATCTTTTTGGTGTCTTGATTGAAATAAAGATTTCCTACCTCAAGGCTAAAAAGATTTTTGTCTTGCGTTATCTTTAAATAGTTTTATTACTTTTCCTTTTGCATTGGAAACTATAATTTACTGAGAGTTGATTTGATTTTTTTAATAAAAAAATATAGTTTCATTTTTCCATATGAATATCCAGTTGACCTAGGTCCATTTATTCAAAAGACAGCCCTTTTCCTCACTGCTATGAAATATCATCTTTGTGATGTGGAAGTGTTCTTATACCCATGGGTCACCTCCTGGATTCTCTGATCTTTTGGTCTATTTGTCCATACCATACATTGTCTTAAGTAACTGAAACTTTATAAGTAAATCTTGGTATCCAATAAAGTAAGCACTTTTTTTGTTCAGTGTTGTTTGGTTATTCATGTCCTTTGCATTCTTGTATAAATTTTGTAGTCAGCTTGTCAAATTCTACAAAGAAACTCTGCTAGAATTTTTGATGGGTTATAGTGGATCTGTAAATCAATATAAAGACAGTGACATCTTTACCATAGTGTGTTTTCCATCCTATGAGCATTTATTTAGATCATCTTTAATTTCTCTCAATATTTTGTTTTATAATTTTCTGAGTAGAGACATTGCATAGCTTTCAAGAGCTATAAATCCTACCTGTCTTTTATTTATTTATTTATTTATTTATTTATTTATTTATTTATTTATTTAATTTTGGCGATGTGCATAGTGTTCAGTTATCTATTGCTATGCCACAAGCCACCTCAAAATATCATGGCTTAGATATCTATAGTTTATTATCCCTGATGGTTCTATGGGTATTACGTCTGCTTGTCTTGCCTGGAGTCCCTCCTGTGATGGTGTTCAAATTATGACTGGAAGATGCCTGATAGTCCCAATGGCCTCACTTACATGTATTTGGAACTTTGATGCCACTGAAGTTGGGCCTCTCCTGTCATCATTCAGTAATCTAGGTGGGGCATCTGTCCATGACAAAGAGAGCTCTGTGAACGGGAGTGTCCCAAGAGATCAAAAGCAGAAGATACAGGCCTCTTCAGTCCTGGGCTCCAAAATCCACATGATGTAACTTCTGCCACACTCTGTTGTTCAGGGCAAGCCATGAAGTCAGTCCACACATGAAGGGTGAAACGATTTTCCCCACCTCTTGATGGGAGAAGCAGCCACTCACATTACAGTACAAAAGCACATGTGGGATCCATCTCTGGGAAAATGTATCACATATGGCATATATTTTTTATTCCATTTTCTGTTTGCCATTGAAAAATGGAAATGAAACTGATTGATGCTTATTGACCTTATACCCAACTACTTTGATAACTTATTGGTTCTGATGGCTGATCTGTACATTCTTTTCAATTTTCCACATATAGAATGTCATTGGAAAAAGAAAAGACAATTTTGTTTCTTTCCAATCTTCATAATTAAAAAAAAATTTTTTAGCATTTATTCATTTTTGAAAGGCAGAGAGAGACAGAGAGTGAATGGGGAAGGGGCAGAGAGAGAGGGAGACACAGAAACAGAAGCAGGCTCCAGGCTTCAAGCTGTCAGCACGGAGCTGGACGCAGGGCTTGAACTCACAGACTGCCAGATCATGACCTGAGCCGAAGTCGGCTGCTTAACGAACTGAGCCACCCAGGCACCCCAATCTTCATAATTTTTATTCCTTATCTCAGAGGGAACATTTTCAACATTTCACAATAAAGAGCGATGTTTAGTGCATATTGTTTGTAGTGATCAGTTAAGTTCCCTTCTATTTCAATATTGTTAAGTTTCTTATTTTGTTAGTATTAAAAAAATTTTTTTTAATGTTTATTTATTTTTGAGACAGAGAAACAGAGCATGAGCAGGGGAGGGTGAGGGGTAAAGAGAGGGAGACACAGAATGTGAAGCAGGCTCTGGGCTCTGAGTTGTCAGGACAGAGCCCCATGCAGGGCTCGAACTCATAAACTATGAGATCATGACCTGAGCTGAAGTCATTCACTTAACCAACTGAGCCACCAAGGTACCCCTGTTTTTTTTTAAGATCATGAGTGGATACTGAATTTTCTCCTATGACTTTTCTTTCTTTTTTTAGATGACCATAGTAAAGTTCTTTATTCTGTAATATAGTGAATCACGAATCACCTTGATTGATTTTTGAATGTTCGCTTTCCTAGATTGAACTCTGCTTTCTCATGCTGAATCTCTTGATTTTGTCAATGTTTTGTTCAGGGCTTTTGATTATGTGTTTGGGAGGGAGACTGGCCTTTTATCCACACTTTTCAAAATGTCCTTGTCAGGGTCTTGTATACGTTTTATTTGGTTATGTTTTTCTAGGAATTTGCCCATTTCATCTGTTTTCAAATGTATTGGCAAACATTGTAATTAATATTCTGTTATCCTTCTAATATATATAGGGACGTCCCTTGCTGTTGTTCATACCTGTGTGAGAGCACAAGAAAGCTGTTTCTGGGAGTGTTGAAAGAAGTTGGAACCAATTGCTGCTGTCAGGGCAGAGGTATTGCTAGGACCTTACTGGCAGGAAGAACAAGCAAACAGGAAGAAGAAAGTCCTACACCTTACCCCACTTTTCAGGCTACTCCATTGCCCCCTGTTAGAAGACTGCAACATGAAGCCACCTAACAGAAGAAAAACATAGCTTACAGAGATCCAACCCCAGTATTAGAGAGCAGTGGAGGAGCGCCTGGGTGGCTCAGTCGGTTGAGCGTCCAACTTTGGCTTAGGTCATGATCCCAAGGTTCGTGAGTTCTGGCCTCGCATCGGGCTCTGTGCTGACAGCTCAGAGCCTGGAGCCTGCTTCAGATTTTGTGTGTGTGTCTCTCTCTCTGCCCCTCCCCAACATGCGCTCTGTCTTTCTCTGCCTCTCAAAAATAAAGAAAACTAATAAAAAATTTAAAATAGAGAGCAGTGGATTTGGAACTGAGAGATCATAGCTTAATAAACAGCACACTCTCACACTAAAATATTTTCAGTACCCTCTTGACCTCACCCCACCTGGAGAAGACTCTTAGAGTCATTTTTCTTTCTGTTCCATCTCCCCACTCTTCTCCTTTTTCCTGGGGTATTCAGAGATCGTTTGGGTCCGGGTTCTTACCAAAATCTTCCTTCTTCTATTTCAAGAATCCTTATGAGCAACTGTAGTACAATTTACATTCACATTATCATTGTCCATTAAGATTTTAAAATAAATATTACAAGATTTGTTCTCACTATTGCTTACTAAACTCTGTCTTCACCTCCCATGGGTGCTTGTTTGATTTGGTTCTTTGGCAAGACTATACTGGAGTGTTCTAGTGTATGGCCGGAGTAAACTCCTCAGTAGGTACTCACAGGGAACCACTGGCTGAGGATGGGAATCACTCAGGCTAGGGTGAAGTTCCTGAAAATGAGGATGCATCTTCAGTACATCCAAGCAAATTCTGCCTTTCCAACTTACAGACTGTAAATATCTGGGCAAACCATAGATCCTCCCTGTTCCCAGATAACATCTAAATGTCTTTTTGCACAGAGAGGGAGGCTGACAGCCACCTTGTGGGCTTGTACCACTACCTTCAGCAGTGCTTCAAGCTGATGTTCAAATGTCTATAGATCTCAGAGCTAGGTGGAGGGGTTAGCACATGGCTAGTGACTGGGAGCCATGGCTTCACTAGGCGAAATCTGAACAACCAACAGATATATTCCCTTTGTTGGGATTCTCTCATCCACAGAAATCAGTTGGGATGCTTTGGGCTACAAGTGATATAAAGCCCAACTCACAAAAGCTTCAATGCCAAAGGAAGTAAATTATCTCAAATAACAAGTTCAGAGGTGGGCTGCTCCAGAGTTAGTTGGTTCAGCATCCTAGAGAAGTCATCCGGGATTCAGATTCTTTCCAGCTTTTCATTCTGCCACTTTCAATATTTTGATGTGTTGGCTTAGCTCTACTCATGGTCACAAGATGATTGCCACTGCTTGAGGCATTACACACAGATGTAAAATGTCTAGAAGAGGATTTTTTTTTCCTGTGAACCTCTTTTTGAGAGCAACTAGACATTTCTCAGACTCCCCCCCCCACCTCCCCCCCAACACACACACTACCAAAATATTCCTCACATCTCACTGGCCAGAACTGGGTCACATGTCAACTCTTAAACCAGTCACTTGTTATTTTGGTTGTATAATTTATTTATAAATTTAAAAAATACTGCCCTTGAATAAGATTAATCAAGTGAACATGTGAATGGATGTTGATATTAAGTGGCAATAAGTTGGGCTAAATTTCTGTAATTTGCACCTAATAATCACACCTGGACACAAAGGATTAGCCATAAGCATAACAGATATATCCACATTAATCATTGTGTGAAATTTCTCAATATACAGTTTTTAAAGGTCCAAAGTAATAACCACACTGAATTAGGTAATTTGCTTAGAGGTGCATGTGAAAGGAAAAGAAAACATGCATGAGTAGTATGAACCACTTGGATAATTACAAACAACTGAACAGCTCAAGAAAATTTCATAAGCACATTTTTAATGACTGATTGGATCCTAGGAAGCAGTTAATTAGCTAACATTTGCTTTTCCCATGCCACCTCTCTCAAACCTGTGGGATTAATAAAATCTGAATTAAAAAAAAAAAAAAACACCTCTTGTTTCTCGTGAAAGAAAGATGCCCTGCTTTATCCAGCCAGATAAAGGGATGTTGTTGCCAGCTTCAGGAGGCAGGGATCCTTCAGGAAACCAGCTCCTTGGCCTCTTGTGCATTTAGGGCTGGCTTTCCCACGGTGGCTTCCTGGTTGCTGGATGCAGCACTGAGGCCAAGCCAGCTGGGCGGGCACATAAGTAGGCAGCAGGTTCCCCTCTGCGCTTTCTTCCTTTCCTGATGCATGTGATTCTCACCCGATGTGCAGGGCTTTCTCTCTTCCTTGAATCACTTTCTCACGCACAGCACTGGTACGTTTGCTGTCCAACATGTTTGTATTTATAAAGTTGCTACTTTCCCCTGGTGTTACAGGGTGTGTTCTGTTTTACCTATTCTGTTTCTTCCTTCACCAGGCTTTGTGCCTCCTTTTGTCCAAGTGAGGTCAAACTTGTTTATTCCCTGGAATGCCATTCTTTCTTATTTTCTCTGTTCAAGGCTTCTGAAAGCTCCACAGAGCTGCCAAAACATCTCATGCACATGCAAGGAAAGCACTTAGAGGATCCGGGACTGAAGTTTCCTTTAGTATTGAGCTTCTGAGGGTATCTTCTGAGAGAACTAGGGACGAGTTGGTCAAATTCTCTTCTTAGCAGGGTTGTCATATATGCCCTATATGATCCACAAGTTTTCATGGAATTAGAGTAGCAATTGGTCTTTTAATGGTCTAAGACAAGTGGATAGAAGTGAGAGTTCTGGTTGAGCATAGGTTTTACTTATTCGAATGGTTTTCATACTAAGAAAGGCAATGATCATCATACCTTTTTGTCCAGGTGAGAGAGAGAAAGTCCAGGTAAGAGAAAGCGTTGCCCATGTACAAAGGACAGAGCATCTGACTTTCGTATTCCCTCCAGGGAGAAAGATACTTTACATCAATTCTTAATTTCTGAAAATATTTTTTGGGGGAAGTATCACACTTACTGGACTATATGAACTGAAAAAAACTAGTGTTGCTGTTCTTCTCCTTCTTCTTCTTTTACAGTTAAGATTTTCTTTTTTCTACCAGATGGGCAGCTTCCAGAAGGTACACATGGAAATCTGGTCAGCCAAATTAGTGAGTGGACTGAACCCCATGGTCAATGAGGTGACATGTCTCACCTGAATCACTCTCACATTTCTAGATTTTTTTTCTCTAAATTTTATTAAGTTTCACGATCCTTGTATAGTTCTTGTATATAATCTCATTGTTCCCGGTTGTCGTATTTAAGAAACTGTAGGAGCTAAATTCAATTCAGTATAGTGTAGTAAAGATATGACATCAGGGTAAGGGAGACTATGTCAAAGTTTGGGCTAGATCAATAAGCAAGTTATGTATGTCTTCCTTATTAATACATTGCATGTGTCTGAAAGGCTATTTTGGGGGTGGGGGTGGGTGTTGCCTTATTTTTTATTGTAGATCTTGTCTTCAGTGTTGTATATGGAAATGAAAAATGAGCCTGTGAAGCAAGGGAGAAGAACTTAAAATCACATACCATAAAATACTTATACTTTTGTAGATGTTAACTTATTTTGCATTTTTTTGTGAATATCCTGCATTGAGTTATACATACTGCACTATGATTAACTCAGAGGCAATTTTCACAGTATAGGTTGATATGTTTTGATATGGTAGATCTCTTTGAGAGAACAGGTACTTGTTCTTGCTCGTGAGTGGGAAGATACAGTTTTGAAACCACTGGATCACAATGCATGCACAATTGACTTTATTACCTATTTTTGATTTTGCCCTTCTCTCAAAAATAGTTGAGGGCCAAGGCTATTTATGCAGCCCCCAAAGCCTACCTTTGTCTGATGTCTCTGGTACAGGAAGCCAGGAAGCAGCAGGAACAACCAAAGCCCCCATTTCCTCAAGATATTTTGCTGCTGTTAAAGATTCATTCAACATTAGAGTGGTTTTTAAATGGAGACCTCCACTTGTCCTAGAAGTCACAGAATTGTGTCACTTAAAGAAAAAGAGAGCCAAGTTAGGAAATTTATTGTCTTATGAGCAGATGCTCTGGGAAACTCAGGATGCTCCAGTATATGGACATCTAATAAATGAGGAACCAGGTATTTCTTTACATGTTACTTTCAGGATGGGCTTTCTATTTTCCTTCCAATATGTGTGTATGATTTATGATTTAGAATTCTTTCGTATATTAATCATATTTTATAGCTGAAAGTTTGCCTAACTCAGCCCTGCCTTTCTGCAGGTGAAGAGGCTGAGACCTAACCAGTGAGAAGTCTTCCAGGACCCAGAGGAAAGAAATTGGTGGCAGAGGAAGGATGAAATTGTGTTCCATAAACCATATAGCATAAGGATGTTCATTAATCACCTAAAATATAAACAAAAATCTTTGTGACAGTGGCAGAAATCATTATTTCAACAGTAGACTCTCCTCCACTTTAGTTTAACTTTTTAATTAAAAAAAATCTTTCTGTTGGGGCGCCTGGGTGGCTCAGTCGGTTAAGTGTCCAACTTTGGCTCAGGTCATGATCTCACGGTTTGTGTGTAAGCCCCATGTCAGGCACTGTGCTGACAGCTCAGTGCTTGGAACCTGCTTTGGTTTCTGTGTCTCCCTCTCTCTCTGCCCCTCCCTGCTCACGCTCTCTCTCTTTCAAAAATAAACATTAAAAAAAAATTTTTTTAATTCTTTCTGTTGCTATTGATCCAGAAAGTCTGGGTGCCCTAACTGCATCTACTTGATGGTTCTCATTACTGTTTTCTTAGTCTTCTTTTCTGATTTCATCTCATTACACTTCAGAAGGAACATCTTATTAAAGATTCTTCAGCTTGACCTTCTTCAGGTTCTTTTTTAAATGGGTTTATAAAGACATAATTAACATATCATAAAATGCACTTGTTATCATAAAATGCACTTGTTTAAAGTATACAATGTCTTCTTAGCATACTTCAGAGTTATGCAGCCATCATTATCTAATTTTATCACATTTAATCACCCCAAAAAGAAATCATATACCCTTTAGCAATCACTCCCCATACCCCACCTTCCCCACAACAAAACTGTGTTCCACAGAAGCTGTAGCGTGTTACGGTCCCACCAGCAACATAGGAGGTTTCTCTGCATCCTTGCCAAACTTGATATTATCTGCCTTTTTGTTTAAAGCTATTCTGGTGAATGTGAAGTAGTATATATGGTTTTGATTTTGCATTTCCCTAATGACCAATTGTGATGAACATCTTTTCATGTGATTAGCCATTCTTACATCCTCGGAGGAGACATGTCTACTTAAATCCCTTGCCCAGTTTTACAATTGGATTTGTGTCTTCTTATTGAGTTGCAAGAGTTGTTTATATGTTCTGTATATATGTCCCTTATCAGATACATGATTATTTGCAAATAATTTCCCCCAGACTGCATAGATTGCCTTTTCACTTTCTTGAGTCTCCTTGAACACACACAAATTTTTAATTTTTATGAAATCCAACTTCTCAACCTTCTTGTTTATCACCTGGGATTTTAGTGTCTTATCTAAGAAATCATTGACAAATGGAAGGTCATGAAAATTTGCTCCAATGTTTCATTCTAAGAGTTTTTGAATTTTAATTCTTACATTTGGGTCTATGATCCACTTTGAGTTAATTTTGTATGTGGTGTAAGGTCAGGGTCCAGTTCATTCGTTTGAATGAGGATATCCATTATCCCAACACCATTTGTTGTTATTCTGCTGAATTATATTGGTCCCTTTTTTGAAAATCTGTTAACCATAGATGCATGGATTTGCTTTTGCACTCTCACTTCTACTCTACTGCTCTGTATGTGTATCAGTTTACTAGAGTTGCCATAACAAAATACACAGACTGGGTGGCTTAAACAACAGAAATTTCCTCACAATCTGGAGGCTAGAAATCCAAGACCAAAGTATTAGCAATAGTGTAGTTTCCCCTGAGCCTCTCTTCTTGACTTGCAGACAGCTGCCTTTCCACTGTGCCCTCAAATGGCCTTCTTTCTGTGTGCACATATCCCTGGTGTTTCCTCCAGGGATGAAGAAGGATGATGTCCTTATGAGGGCATTAGTCTTATTGGATTAGCAACCCACCCTAATGGCCTCATTTTAACTTAATCCATTTAAAGACCTTATTTCCAAAATCAGTCACATTCTGAGGTAGAAGGAATTGGGACTTAAACTTGTGAATTTGAGGAGGAGGGAGACACAATTCAGCCCATAACAATATGTCTTATGTTTGTGCCAGTACCTCACAGCTTTGATTACAATAGTGTTGTTCTGACATTATTGTGGAAGTATGAGGAAGTGGGAGTCCTTCAACTTTGTAATTTTTAAAGAGTGTTTTGGCTATTCTGGGTCCCTGGAATATCCTTATGAATTTTAGGATCAGCATGTCAATTTCTATTAAAAAAAATGCAGCTGCGATTTTGATAGGTAGTGTCTTCAATCTTTTATATATATATTTATATATATATTATATATGTATACACATTTGGTTTGCTACTATTTTGATAAGGATTTTTGCATCTGTATTTGTAAGAAATGTTGGTTTGTAGTTTTCTAATAATGTCTTTGGCTGGTTTTGGTATCAAGACAGTACTGGACTCAGAATGAGCTGGGAATCGGTTCTTCATTTTCTGGAAAAGTTTGTAAAGAGTCTTAATTCTTTTGTAAAGAATTTTGGTAGAATTCACCAATGAAACCATCTGGACCTGGATTTTCTTTATGGGAAGTTTTTAAACTAAGTCAATCTTTGTTTCTTTATATTTTCTATTTCTTCTTGAAATGTGTGTTTCTAGGAACTTTTCCATTTCACCAAATTTACCTCATTTGTTGGTATACAGTTGTTTATTGCTCATAGCATCCCCTTATAAACTTTTTTTTTCCTTTTTAAGGTTGGTAGTGATATACCCCCCTTCATTCCTGATTTTTTTGAATTTTATTTATTTTGAGAGAGAGAGCATGCAAGTGGGGGAGAGAGAGAGAGAGAGAGAGAGAGAGAGAGAGAGAGAGAGAGAGAGAGAGAGAGAGAATCCCAAGCAGGCTCCGCACTTTCAGCACAGAGCCCGACATGGGGCTCAATCTCACAAACTGTGAGTTCATGACCTGAACCAAAATAAAGAGTCAGATGCTTAACCTACTGAGACACCCAGGTGCCCACATTCCTCATTTTTTTTTTTTAATCAATATGGGTGTTCTTTGTTGGTCAGTGTAGCTGTCAATTTTATTACTTCTTCAAATTCTTGGATCATCGTTGATGAGTTTTCTTATTTCACCTGTGCCAGGTTTGCACTTATTTCTTTCCTCTGCAGATCATTCTTTTGGGAGTTGCTGGTAAGGTATTAGACTGGAACAAGTGGTGAGAGGCCCAGAAGTTTCTGGCACAGCTGACTTTGCTTTTATAAGCCATTGTGAATCAAAGAACACACTGTTTACGTGTCTCCTGAGGCACCATGAAGCAGTCTCTAGGAGCCCAGGCTTAAAAGAGAGCAAAACTGCTCAAGGCCTCATAGCATTTGACCTGCCTGTAAGGCTTCTGCTGTGGGCAATTAGTCAGCAGCCTGGGGCAGGTTTTTGGAGAACTAGCCTCAGAAAGAAGACAGCTGCAGGCTCTCAGAAGGGAGACATGGGTTTCTGACGGCTGAATATCCACAAGTACATGATCCTGGGTCTTCCCAGGCCTTGGAAAGGGGCAAGCCTTCTCCTTATCAGGAGCCTAAGTTCTCATTTTCATCTCAGGGAGGAAGAAGCCCTGTACTAACTCTCTTCTCTGCAGACTTTGAAGAACCCATGGTCTTTGTGTACTCTCCAGCCTTGAAAGCATGCCTGCTTCAGTTGTTAAGTTAACTCAAAGGAGGGAACCAGGAAGAAGAGGGAATGAGAAACAGAGGACCTGTGCAAAATTATCATTTCTCCAGGATTCCTACAGCCACCTCTAAAGTACCTCGGAATATTATTTCTGGTTTTCTGTTTATAATTGTTGTCTCCTTCAGGACCACTAGTTATGCATAGGTGGGATCTTTCTTGTCTGCCTTCATTATTTCTGTGTTTCGTTCCAATTCCCTTCTTTTATTCTTAACCCATTTCAATTTGCTCAGTTTTCTCAAAACTTATCTGTCTTATCCCTCTCTGGGTATTAGTTTTGTCCATTCTCCTTCTTGGTTCCCTTGCCCTGTGAGTTACCTCTGTTACAGGCTAAAGTGAAATCTAGAAGAAAAGAATGAGGCTTCTGTCATCTTGAATGGTGTGGCCTATAGGGAAATGCTTTGGGTTAAATAGGAGAACACAGCTACTCTAGAATAGCAAATGTTTTCAAATATGTTCTAAGTCATCTGAAACTTCTTTCTGCAGAGGTAAATCACCAGATTAGCTCACATGTACATTCTATATGGAAAAACAGTCTTTCCTGATTTTTACTTTGGCCTTATTGTCAGCAATTAAAATCATAAGTGCATTCCTCAACCACAGAATATGCCAAGAAACAATAAAAATATCAAATTATATTCAGATAACATCTGATTACATTCAGTAACCCTACAGGTAATATTAACTTTGTCTAGCCCCCTCCTTTTGAAACAAAGTCTCATTCCTTAATACCCTCTTTTCTCCTGCTTCATTGGGTTTGGATATTGCTTGGTCAGAATTTTTTCAGTTCCAAGTGAGGAGAACCAACTGGAAGCAGATAAAGCGAAAGGACATCTGACTTGCTTCAGTAAGTAGTTATCCCTAGTTTGACCTTGAACTCAGGATCCAGGAGTTGGCAGCATTAGGATTTCTCCATCTCTTAGATCTCCTTTGAGCTGGCTTCACCATGAAGCAGGTTATGCCCAAGCAAAGGCAAAGGAGGCTAGGCTTCCATCACTGTTTAGCTTGTTAGCTCAGGGAAAGAGAACCTATGTGAGCCTCTGAAAGGATGCTGAATAGACTTCCGAACCAGTCTCTGTGGCTGCCCTGAATCATGTGCACTCAGGAAAGAAAGGTAGAGCCTTACTAAGGTCTCCTAGAGATGGGAAGCAGTTCCTAAAGGGAAAAGATGCAGAACAAGTGGCAAAAACAAGCAAACAAAAAAAATTTTTGGCCACCACTGAGAGACCTTGTGTATTTGCAATTTTATAACTTAACAGACCTTAATGATTTTCATAAGTAAAAGGCTCCAGGTAACTGGAAGGTTTATATTTCTTGAAAAGAGTCTGAGAAGGTGCTTCTGGGCCAAATGGCTGCAATGCTTGGAAAGAGCTATCTCATCAAACTGCACCTCTCCACCACCACCCCCCACCCCCGCCTCTTCCACCAGTCAAGGACAGCTCTCTTGCCACTTAAAAGTATCCTTTCAAGAGAGATAAAGTGTTATCATGTAGTCCTGCTGTGTGATTTAACCCAGTATGGATCTTTGTTATGAATGGACACAAGGGATTTTATTACAACCATTAAAATATCTGGAATCATTTTCCTCCTGTCTACTCACCAAAATAGTATCTGCCTCCCCCGCTCCAACTCCTTTGCTCACATACTGCATACGGTCCCACTTTCTTTCACTGGAAAAGGCAGTGAAGCTGCTCATATATGATGGCTGCATGCTTTTATCATTGCTTTTCTCCCCCAAAAGCCCTTACCTGCTTTTTGCACTAGGTTGCTGGCAGAAAATTTTAAATCTTTGTCTGTTTCTGCAAGAAATACCAGGGAGTGAAGAGGAGAACCTAGTAAATAAAGATGATTAGAGATTGCTGGCAGTCATTTGCTACCAAGGAGATGAAATAAAGCAATTAATTACTCAGACATCTAAAGAGCAAGTGATAGTAGGCATTTCTTTGTTCAATGCATTTGAAATCTCAGCTAGCTTAATTTTTGCCTCAAAGAATTTTTACTTTTTTGTCTAGTAATAAAAATATTAAGATCATTACCATAAACCATTTGAAAATGTTCTTCTTTTTAAACCACTTGTCTTTATTACTTCACTGGCTGAACAAAAAGTCATAAATGTCGTATTCAAGTCACACTGAATTTGCTGAAAATTTGAATGTGTATAACTGCTACGGCATGGTGTCACCATGAAGTCAAAATCATTGAGAATGTATTTCTCATTTATCTCCCAAGCAACACAATCAACATTAATTTCATTTTTAAAATAATTTTAATAGTACCTTAATATGTTTTTTCCATACTTTTTTCTAATTTTTGTATGTACTTGTGTTTCACTGCAGTAAACATCTTTCTATATACAGCTTTGTAAAGTCCTCAGACACTTTCCTTAACATACACCCTCTGGAAAGAAGCAATCTATTATCAACTACCCTGTCCCACCTTATGTGAGGTACTTGGCAAACCTCTCATCAGTTCCCTAATGCCTGGATTATTATAGTAGTCCCCCCCTTATCTGTGGTTTCACTTCCCACTGTTTCAATTACTCTTGGTCAACTGTGGTCTGCAAGCAGATGATCCTCTTTCTGACATAATCTCAGAAGGTCAATAGCCTAATGCTACATCACGATGCCTGCGTTATCCCCCTCACTTCATCTTATCACGTAGGCATTTTATCATCCCATATCAGAAGGGTGACATTTTGAGGGAGACTACATTTACATAACTTTAATTACAGTATATTGTTGTAATTGTGCTATTTTATTATTATTTTCAGTCTCCTACTGTGACTAATTTATCAACTTTGTCATAGGTATATATACGTATGTATAGGAGAAAACATAGTATATATAAGATTCAGTACTGTCTGCAGTTTTAGGTATCCTTTGAGGGTCTTGGAATATGTTCCGCGTGGATCAGGGGAGACTACAGTAATCTCATTTCATTGATTTGGAAACAGAAAGGAGTGTCAGTAGCTGCCTTGATATCACACAGGTTCCTAATCTAGGTCCATAAGGCTCCATAACTTTGCTTTTTTAAGGACACCATGTTTATGTTCTGTCTGCTTTAACATATGGTTAAGAGGAGTCTCTGAAGGTGCACTGTCTTAATTCAGAACCGCCACTTACTTGCTATAGGACAGTTAATATTTTCTCTGTGCCTGTTTCTTCCTTTGTGAGAAGAGAAACATAATAAACACACAGGCCTCACAGGGTTGTTGTAGTGACTGAAGTAATATATGTACACCACTTAGAATAGTCTGACCCTTTGCAATAATCATTAGCTGTTGTTTGTATGTATTATTATTAGTGTTTGTGTCATTATCATCACAAGTTTTTCCTCAAACATCCATGGCTTCCCATGTCAATCTAAAATGGAGTGTGGGTCTGGGTGACTTCTCCATGTGATGCCTAAACTTCATTCTAGTATTATTGTATGTCTGTCTTTTCTCATGTGCATTCTCCTGGACACAGTGTAGGGAGGTGTTTTAACTGAAATCTTTTCTGACTTTGAGTATGACAATCTACTGAGTAAAGATGCTGCTGAAGGACACTGCAGATTTACAATGAAAATGCAGCCTAATTGTTGACAGTGGCTTTCATCTCATTTTGCACTTCTCTGTTATCTGTTGGTTGCTGATTCTTCCTCCCTTCTTTCTCTCTTTCATCTTTTTTTTTTTTAATTCACGTTACAGCTGATTCTATTGGAGGGGACTTTTGCAGAATTTTTTATTGCAGGAGGTTTAACATGAAGCCCAAATTTGTAAGGAAAATGAAGATGAATTTTCTCATTGTAAAAAAAAAAAAAAATGAGTGCCTTGATGATATATTTGTTTTTCTTAGTAGGCTTCTGTCATTAAGATGGATGCTTGAGGATATATTGTTAGATCTTGCGTGGAACAGAGTTATTACTCATAGCTCACTAGATTTTAGCATACTTGCATCACAACATGGAGTATCATTTTACATTTAGTATTGCAGTTCCAATGCCATTATCAGATTGCATTTTCATATTGAATTACAAACAAAAATTTTATGTTACTAACACTTAATGAAATTTTAATAAGGTTGTGTTTTGATGCTATTATTCAAATAATGTGTTTTGAATTGCTTTCCTTTGAATATATTTGCATTAAAGAGGAACTCAGTTTGATTTGGTTCTTTCAAGAGTTTTCCCACTTTCTGGGCGCTGCTTTCAATAAGATAAAGCAGGAAATTCAGTTTCTTCTCTGCAAGTCAGTAAATAGAAAAGGAACACATTTGCTAAGATCTGTAGAAGTAATGGCAGCAGACTGCAGATGGTTTGAGCTAATGAAATGACTCATGTTGGCTATTAGGGTTGCACATGATACCCCTGGGTTCTCTTTTCTTTGAGCCCTAAGGCTAATATATTAAAAATTAAGAAATTTAAGAGATTCGCATTATTGCAGTTCTTGATCAGTGATGCCCAAAATTAACTGAGAATCTCTTGAGAGAGCACGTTTCTGTTTGTAGCGTTCTTATTCATTTCTGCGAAAATTGTGGTTGTGGGCCCAACGCAATTTACGTGAGCAAGTGCTTTCCAGGAGAAATAAGCAAGAACACTTGATTGTAACGTGCTTTATGTGGTGGTTTGTCCTGGTTGTCTACCAGGGGGAGTTTGATGCATAATTATAAATACTGAAATAGCGAAAACATGGTTAAGAGTCCTGTTTACAAGGCAAGCCTGTCTTTACCAAACATTCGTTTTTAATAAACTCTTCAGGGCATTAGAGAAAAGTAACTGGTGGTAAATGTTTAGGCCGGTTTGAACCTGCACCGAGGGGTGGGGGTGGCAAAGACAAAGCAAATTAAGAGTCATCTGGGTCTTTTATTTTTTCAACGTCGCTGTATGTAGAGAGAAATGCTTTTACTTCACTTTCACACTCTTACCTTCCTCCTCCCCTTACTTTTCTCCTACATTCGTTCTTTGAGTTCCCTCCATCTGAAAATACTCGCGATTTTAAAACTCGTAATACTTCTGCAGTATTTGCCTGAGTCTGTGTGGTCCTAAAACGAGCTGCACACTTGCTTAGGAGTTTTGGTTCCTGTCCTCTATTTAGGGGCTTGGTAAGGACAACACTTTTAATTACAACAAAAGCCACTGCTGTGACTCGAGATGAAGCACAGAGACCACCCACCTCCTTCGGCCGACGCACGGCGGCAAGGCAAACGCCCCTGACGCAACGCGCAGCCCTTGTGACGCAACACGCAGTCTCCGCCGACGCAAGCGCAGTCTCCGTGATGCAACGCGCACCCCCCCCCCCTCCCCCCGGCCCCGCCCAAGGTCGCCCAGACGTGCCGTACGCCGACCCACAATTCCCGCTGCGTGCTGCTGTCTCGCTGCCGCCTCTGCCGCCGCCCGTTACGGCTCCCGCCGCTGGGGACATGTTGCAGAAACCGAGGAACCGGGGCCGCCCTAACACCCAGGCCGAGAGGGAGAGGGACTGGGGCCGCGGCGCCGCGGAGGAGGCCCCGAGCACCTCCCGCGGGGCGGGAGGCTCCCAGGAGGCCCGGGGCACGTCGTCGCAGGGCGGCCGCCGGGCCGAGGCCTCCCCCGAGGTGGGGCCCAGGTCCCAGCAGCAGCTGGAGCTGAAGGTGGCCGAGCTGGTGCAGTTCTTGCTGATTAAGGACCAGAAGAAGATCCCGATCAAGCGCACTGACATACTGAAGCACGTCATCGGGGACTATAAGGACATCTTCCCTGACCTCCTTAAACTGGCTGCCGAGCGCCTCGAGTATGTCTTCGGGTACAAGCTGGTGGAACTGGAACCCAAAAGCAATACGTACATCCTGATCAACACTCTGGAACCGGTGGAGGAGGATGCTGAGGTGAGAGGCGATCAGGGCACGCCCACCACCGGCCTCCTGATGATTGTTTTAGGTCTCATCTTTATGAAGGGCAATACCATCAAGGAAACGGAGGTCTGGGACTTCCTGCGTCGCTTGGGGGTGTACCCCACAAAGAAGCATTTAGTTTTTGGGGACCCAAAGAAACTTATTACCGAAGAATTTGTGCGACAGCGTTACCTGGAGTACCGGCGGATACCCCACACTGATCCTGTAGACTATGAATTCCAGTGGGGTCCCCGAACCAACCTGGAAACCAGCAAGATGAAAGTTCTTAAGTTTGTGGCCAAAGTCCATAATCAAGATCCCAAGGACTGGCCAGCACAGTACTGTGAGGCTTTGGCAGATGAGGAGGCCAGGGCCAGACCTGAGACAGGTGGCCCCACTCCCTCCTCTTGAAGTCTGAGAGAGAGATTTGAGCTCCAGAGGAGGTGTCAAAGGCACTGGGTGATGGGGTAGGGGGGTGGGAGGGAGCATATTTCTGTAACACTCAAATGTGTGTGGCTTTAGGATGTGTTTGCAAACTTCTGTTCTCTTTTAATATTGTAAGTTATTTGGTTCCAGCTTTTCACTTACAAGAATATTAGGAGAGGATTTTTTGTTTTAACTTGTGTTATTGTCTGTGTATTTTGGCATAAAAATTTTGCTAGCTTTATGCAAGTAATTGGAAAACTTTGCACCATGATCTGGAACAGGTGTTTAAGAAAGAACACATTGGTCAATTGCTTTGGCGCCAAGAAAGTAAAAGCAAAGTGACTACTATCTGGTGTCTTAACTACCCAGTTTGTAAGTTAAAATAAAAGCCTTTATAAATTAAAAATAAAAATGTAATTGCTTATACTTTTTTTTACCTTAAGACAGCTATTATATATTTATATATTTTCTATGTATATAAGCATTACGCATCATCTAAGCAATGTGCATATTGTATTTTCTCCGAATAATAATTTTTTATATTCATAATTCTCACCTCTGGCCAACCATTTAGTTCCATTTAGGTTTTTTTTTCCTGCTATAGTTGTAATAAATACAGTATCTTTGAAGCAGTTAAGCACTGTGCATTTTTCAGTCGTGATTCATGAGATTAATTTCTTGACTCAAAACCGGCATCTTAAAAACAGGTTTTTTTCTTGCTACAGATTATTAAGGTAAAAGTGTTTTGTAGAAGTTGCTTTACTTTTGTGTGTGTATGTGCATATTGCATCACAATCTAAAATACATTTCCTACTGGATATAAAAAAGTTGATAAAACTGTTAGTGATTAACCATACTTGGGAATCTGACTACCTGGGTTTAGATACTGGTTTCACATAACTAGCTATATGAGCATGTTACTTATATACAGATGTTTCCTCACCTGTAAAACGAGCTCACGATGCCCATGTTATGTGTGGTAATGTGGTAATTTGATACTGGAAGTGTATGTCAAGTTCTTGGCACAATGCCCGGTGTGGAGGATTTTAGTTGTTAACTTTGTTCCTTAATTTTTTAAATTTGTTTTTTGTTGTTTATTTATTTATTTTGAGAGAGAGCAGGGGTGAGGCAGAGAGAGAGAGAGAGAGAGGGAATCCCAATTAGTCTCTGCACTGTCAGCGCAGAGCCTGACCAGGGCAGGGCTCGAACTCATGAACCTTGAGATCATGACCTGACCCGAAACCAAGAGTCAGAGGCTTAACCTGACTGAGCCACCCAGGCACCTAATATTTTAATCTTCTTGGTTTGGAGCAGTTAAATTTTTTTTTCAGGTTTTCTTTCATTATCTTCTAAATCATAGAATAGGAGTTCTGGTTCAAAAGTTACAACAATATTCTTCTAGCCTGATTCTATTGTGTGGTTTCATGGGAAAACATAACTCATGGTATATTGTGAGTATAGCCCACATAAATGGGCTAACAGGACAGTTAGACCTAAGATCTCCCCTGGGCTTGAGAGCTAATTTTTTAGTGGAAAGGATATGGGTTTTGAGGTTGTCTGACAAATGGAATTTGAATTCTGGCTCATACTATGTCAGCATGGTGACTTGGGGTCGATTTTAAGTTTTCTGAATCTCAATTTATCTGTAAGATCAGAAAAACAGTAACTATATTATAGTTTGTTATATGTATTAAATGAATCTGAAGAAAAGAGCTCAGTCTCCTCTCATTCCTCCATAGCTTCTGGCAAAATGTTGTTTATATTCAGATTCAACAAATAATTATTCAGTGAGTGAGTAAATTTAATTGTTTGGGGGGAAGGGACTACAAATTAACCCCAAAATGAGATAAGTACTTCAGTTCAAAAAAATGTGGATTTGATCAACACTGGACTAACTGCCATCTAGAAGCGTCTATGGTGGGTTTGTAGTGGTATGACAGAATGTGATAGGCTGATTGTTTTTTTGTTTTTTGTTTTCATTCTGTTGAATTGGAATTTGCATTTATTTCATCAATTAGAATATAACTGGTGCTTGAAGGCATTTCTCCTTGGTTTGCATTTTATTTCAGTGTATAAATTACCTTGCGACTAAGCATCCTGCTTACTGGTCCCTCACCTCACTGACTGCTTTCCTCTCTGGAGTGTTTTAACACTGGCATTTTCCTCCGTATGTGAAAATTATCATTACCCAGCACCCACTGTCAGTTATGTCTGAGGCAGATATCTTCTCCCAACACTTTTCTATAGAGATGTTAGCCATTTACCTTTAATGAGTTACCGTTTTGTTTCAGGTTTTATTTTTTAAAGTTTTTTTTTATTTATTTATTTTAAGCAATCTCTACAGCCAACATGGGGCTCAAACTCTCGATCATGGGATCAAGAGTTGAATGCTTCCAACTGAGTCAGCCAGACACCCCCATTGTAAAATATAAAACATTACAGACCAGATCAAGTCCTTAGAGGTTCTACCCTTCCCGGAGGTGTCTAAAGTTTGTGGGTATCATTCCATTGTATGATTTAACACTTTTACCATGTATGTGTATATACATGAACAATATATAGTAGTATTTTGTAAGCTTTGATGACTTCTATATGGGGTATCATACTGTACCCTTTTGCAACTTGGTGTTACAACTTACCCTGTTTTTGACATTTAGATACAAAGATCTGATTTATTCATTTTAGTTGTTCTTTCATGTGGAAAAAAAGTAACAGTTTGTTTATTCATTTCCTAATGGTTAGACCAGTTCTTTCCAATTTTTTGCTATTTGCCTGCAGTATATAGTGCTTCCTTATACATGTGAGTTTCTCTAGCCAGAAATAAATTGAGCAATCATGGGGCATTGCCAAATTGCTCTTGAACTTGTATTAAGTTACAATCCACTAACATTTTATAGTTCTTTTTCACTGACCCACCCTCCTACTTCATATGAAAATTTGTCCCTTCCAGCCGTACAGTGGGTATGTAGTGATAGTTTATTGTAGTATTAACTTGCACCTCTTATTTACTAGTGACGTTAAGTATCTTTTGTTTGGGTTTTTTTTTGCCATATTATTTTGTTTTTTTATCTGTTAGACCTGTTTTTTAATGATTTGTAAGATTTCTTTATATGTTCTGTGTATATTACTCCATTGTCATATTGTGCAAATAGCATGTCACATTTCATTTTTTCTTTTGTCATACAGATGATTTCATTTTAATGTGTCGAAATCATCAGTGTAGTGCTTTAAAAAAAAGTCTCCCTAATCCTGATAAGTGTTAAAATTAATAAGTTAAAATTAATAAGTGTTAAAATTTTTGACTTACATACACATTTTTTTTTAAAGTTTATTTATTTTGAGCGAGAGAGTGCGCGCACTGAGTCAGGAAGGGGCAGAGAGGAGAGAGAATCGTAAGCAGGCTCTGTGGTGTCAGTGCAGAGCCCTTTGTGGGGCTTGATTTCATGAATTGTGAGATCCTGACCTGGGCTGAAATCAGGAGTCAGAGGCTCAACAGAGTCACCCAGTCGCCTTACATTTATGTTTTTAATCTTTTTTTGTATCATGATTTGAGGTATGGATATAGTTTTCATATTTTTTTCCTATACAGATTGCCTAGCATCAATTTCTCATAGTTTATCCTTTCCACACTGATTTATAACATGCTCTCTTATTATAAAGCCATAACTCATATAAATAAATTTATGTCTAGGACCAAATTGATTTATTTGCTATCTCTTTGCCAATGCCGTGCTATTATAATTCTACAGCATCATAAGAAGGGTTTTTTTCTCCTTTTCCACTTATACCTTTTATTTTAGTCTTTTTTGCACTGGCTGGAACTGCAATAAGTTTTTTAAAAAATTTTTAATGTTTTTATTTTATTTTAGAGAGACAGTGCAAGTGGGGGGAGGGGCAGAGAGAGGGAGACACAGAATCTGAAGCAGGCTCCAGGCTCTGAGCTGTAAGCGCAAAGCCCGAAGCAGGGCTTGAACTTCAGGACGGTGAGATCAACCTGAGCGGAAGGAAGTTGGATGTTTAACCGATTGAGCCACCCAGATGCCCCATGGAACTGCAATATGTTTTTGAAAAGAAGTGGCAACGTAGACTTCAAGAATGTTCCTGATTCCTTGTTCCTGATTTTAAAGGGAATCATATTTAAAGTTGTACATTAACTAGGTTTGCTTTTAATTTTTTCCCCAACAAATATCTTTAATTGTGTTTTTATATTCCCCCTTTCTAGCTTGCCTAAAGATGTTTAAAAAACTTATGCATAGCTTTTTAAATTTGTATCATGCTCTTTATTAATCTGCTAATGTGATTAAATTTTTATTTTTACTAAGTTCAGTATACTTTTTGATACAGTTTAGTGTAACAACACTGATAGGTTTTTCTGATATCTGACCATCCGGCAAATCTTCTTGTGAGTGATACATATAAAAGATAGCTTTTTATTTGCTAAAAATTTCTAAATTTTATGTCTTTGGTCGTAAGGGGAATTAGCCTGTAATTTCCCCATATTTTATTGTCGTTATTGGCTTTGAGATTACACTTATCTTAATTTTTTAATGCCCATACTTACAGAAAAGTTGCAAGTACAGTGCAAGGAATTCCACCCCCCCCCCCCAACTATTTGAATGCATTAGTTATCATGTTTCTTTAGTCTCTTTCAATTTGCAAACAGTTCCTTAATCCTTCCTTGACTTCCATGATCTTGACACTTGAAGACTCCAGGCCGTTATTTTGTGGAACATCTGCAGTTAGGGTTTGTCTGCTATTGCTTTGTGATCAGATTCGAGTTCTGCATCTTTGGCAGGAATACCACAGAAGTGATGGCAGTGTTTTTCTTTTCGGATCCTATCAGTGGCACAAAATATCAATTTGTCCTATTATAATCTTGATCACTTTGGTTGAAGAGATTTTGTTTTTTGGGGTTTTTGTTTCTGTTTTGTTTGTTGTTTTTTCATCATTCCTCTCTACTGTGAAATTGTTTTGTTTCTCTCTATAATAAATCAGTAAGTTGTGTGGAGATACTTTGAGACTTTGTAAAATTGTATTCCTCACCAAATTTTCAGTTTATTCGTTGTCTATGTTTATCTGTATCTGTGTAGACTCATGGGTGATAATCTTGTACTATCATTATTTGATACACAAATCATCCCTGATTTGGCCAGTAATAACCTTTTTCAGCTGGCTTATGTCTTCAGCCCACCCCCATCATTCTGAGACTTCCTAACTTTCTGGATCTGTCCACTATCTACTGAAAACTGTGGGATCACATTAATAATATCATTTCCACTCTAACACCACAGTGTTTATTCTAGCTTTTCCCCTTTCTGTCTTTGTATTTATCTTCTCCAACGATGAGCAACTTAGATCCTGTTATTCTCATAATGCTTATTTGATCAATCCCCCTATAAATAACAAGTCTCCTGTTGTGGCTGCCATACCCTCCCACATGGGGATGCCCTTTGCCCCCCAGTGCTGAGCTGACATCCTGCAGGAACTACCCTTCTGGGTATGCACCCTCCTCACAATGTTTGAGCTCTGGCTCCCTCCTGGGGCTTTTGCCTTTCTCCTCCCATATATGTATCTTGCTCTGTTACGCTTCATGGCTTTAGCACTGAATTGCCCAGGAAATAGGAAATATTATTCTGTTCTCATAAATGAGTTGGGCTGCTTTTCTTTTGCCATATTATATAAGGATTTCATGTTTTTTAAGGTTTTGAAGAAATCCACCTGTAAAATTCTCTGGGCCTGGTGTTTTTGCTGGGTAGATTTTTAACTACTGCTTTTATTTCATTAATAGGATGTTGAAGTTTTCTCTTCAAATTACTTCTGGTCACTTGTATTTTCTAGAAAGTGTTTTCATCAGTTTTCTGATGTATTAATATAGAGTTGTTCTTAGTATATTCCTTTCATTTAAAAATAATTTTATTACATCTTCTCTTAATATCCACTTTTGCATTCTCAGAATTATTTTTGCTTTCACTCTTCTTTTCTCCCCGCACCCCACCCCCCTGCCCAAAGCCAGTTTTGCCAGGAGTTTTGGTTATCTGGGGTCCATTGAGATTTCATATGAATTCTAGTAAGGGTTTTTTATGTTGATTTATTTTTGAGAGAGAGAGAGAGAATGGGTGCATGAGCATGAGTGTGGGAGAGGCAGAGAGAGAGGTAGAGAATCCCAAGCAGGCTCCACACTGTGAGTGCAGAGCCCGACATGGGGGCTTGAACTCACAAACCGTGAGATCATGACCTGAGCCGAAACCAAGGGTCAGATGCTTAACCAACTGAGCCACTCAGCTGCCCCAATTTTAGTGTTTTTGAAAGAACATAAATTCTTGGTTTATGTCAGCACATGGCTTTACTTTTAGCATGTAAATAAAACATTTTCATTTATTCCATAACTATATAGAGAATTGTCAAGTGTTCTAAGGATCCTATTATTATGAATATGTGATGAGAAAAATAGGACTTTTAATTATTTCCTTTCCATTTAGTGAACAGAACATGTATTGAATTGGCCATCTTGTGGCTCCATTGTAGTTTATCCAACCTCGGGATACTCCAGAGTTCCTGAATGTCAAAATCATGTTCTCTGGTTATAAATTGACAAGTCCTAAGGGTAGTCAGGGGGAATACAGTGGGCTTCCATACACATTTGTTTTCTTTGTTCTGATTTATATGGGAGGAAGCAGATTTGAAAAAGTTTAAGTGTTATACCATATGAAGAAATGACATAGAAACTTCTATAGAGTTACTGTAATGACACAGCTGATATCTAAAGATGAATTGGAAGTGAAATTTAAAGGAAAAAGATGGTCTTTTAGGGTAACAGAACAGCACAGTGACTTCATTGGCAAATCATTTTTCATGGTAGTTACTTCATTTTGTACACTTGTGAGCTTTTCTTGTTTTCTCACTGGGAAATAGCAAGCTTACACAAGTACCCTATAAAACTTAAAAATGCATTTTCCTTATTTGGCAAATTAGATTCTCATTTTAGCCATTTTTTTTAAAGTAACAAATGTGTCATTGTTTCTTGCCCTTATATAGGAGATGTTATAGTTAAAGTAATCAGCCATGTTATGGGCTTTGTGGAGGTAGCACTGATTCCTAATTACTGGGCTGTAATTCTTAAGAGAAATTACTGAGTTTATGACAACTGTAGCCATCATTTGTTGGATTTTTCCCCATGTGCTGCCCTGCATTTGCATTTAGCCCATTACATACTCAGACCCACTTACCTATCTCGTTTACTAATACGTGATGCATTTTGTTTCATAAGTTATGCTTTAAAGGACTAATTAGCTCTTATAGTTTCAAAAAAATTTTCATTGTTAGATCAATAATCTGCCTGAATACTCAGATCCCTGTTAACAACTTAATTTTTCTGTCTTGGTCTCAGATATTCAAAATTGTTTTCCTATTCTAGGGCCAAAGTTCGTGGAATTTTAAATTATTCTGCCACAAAGTATCCATAGCTCTGTGGTCACGAAAATGTGTGTTCATTGCTTGCTTGAGATTGGACTGAAAGTTTTGAAAATCTAAGTAGAAGAGTTTTATATGGACTAGAATTATATCTTGATATCCATGTTTAAAAACTAATTTGGGGGGAGCCTGGGTGGCTCAGTCGGTTGAGCGCCGACTTAGGCTCAGGTCACGATCTCGCAGTCCGTGAGTTCGAGCCCCGCATCGGGCCCCTGTGCTGACTGACAGCTCAGAGCCCTGAGCCTGTTTCAGATTCTGTGTCTCCCTCTCTCTGACCCTCCTCCATTCATGCTCTGTCTCTCTCTGTCTCAAAAATAAATAAAACGTTAAAAAAAATTTTTTTTTTAAAAAACTAATTTGGTTCTGTACTAATGCTTGGAATTGGGTCTAGGAGAGCCACTGCAGCAGTACTGATCTTTGAAGATGTAAAGGTAAAGACAAAGGACCTTTCCCAGGTCAAAGACATTCCCTAAAAAATTCCAGATTGTGGGCAGAGTCTGGGTGATTTAATTGGATCTTGACTAGAGAGGAGAATGTGCATCTATCCATTTTGGCATCCACACCACTTTTTACAGCTTCTGGCCCCTGGTGGAGGCTCAAAATATGCTGAATCAGTTAATGAATGAATGGTCCATTAGTCCTTACTTGCGTAGTCATATTAATAACAGCTGACATTTAGTAATCTTGTTCTCTGCTTGCCATTTACGCAATAAGTGTTGGATGAACTGTCAAGCTGATCCTCAGTGACATTGTTTTCTCCTCCTTACTTCTTGCAGATACTTGTTTTCATTTTGATCATTGTGCAAGAGCTGCTTATGTATTTCCTCACCATAACCTTTCTTGTACTTATTCAGTAAATATTTTTCAACACCTCCTGTGTATCAGTCACTGAGAATGCAGTTGTGGGCAGGATACACACGATCTCTGCTTCTGTAAATCCAGCCTCATCTACAGGGATCAATGAAGGCTTCTCAGAAGAGGTCAATATCATATGATGGCTGAGGGATGAGTAAGAATTAAGTGAAGGAACCAAAAGGGTAAAGCAGCATGTTTTGGGAAAAGAAAATAACATGAACAGAAACTTAAAGAATTCCTGGAATTAAAAGACCCTCACTATGGCTAGATGGTAGAGAATGTGGCAGGGACAGCTGGAGACAGGCTGAGGAAATAGGCAAAGGCCAGGTCAGCCATTTATAAGGTTTGTCAAGTTTTGGAAATCCAAGCCAAGGAGTTTTATTAAGGCAAGGAGATGCTACTGAAGAGTTTTAAGCAGAGGAGTGATGTCATTCATTCATTCATTCATTCACTTATCCAACAAATATATATTAAATGCCTAGCTGGGCTCTTGGGCTAACCAGTAAATAAAATACATCCCTGCTCTTGATAATCCGTTTATATTTTAGTAAGATAATGCCAGTCCCAGACTCAAGGAAGTCAAGACTGGAGGCAGGAAGAACAAAGAAAAGCCATCCATGGAGAAGATGGTGATCATTGAAATTATAGAGTGGCACCAGTAGGGGTGGAGAGAAATTTCTTATGTAGAATTAGTAGGACTTGCTGATTTATTAGATGTGGTCAGAGTAAGGGAGGGTGAGTGGAAAATGTCTCATGGCTCTAATGTAGGAAATTAAGGAGGATGGTGATGCTAATAGTTGAACAGCATTTCAGGAAGATCTTCCTGGGTTTGATTTTCTATGCTAAGTGAGTATGAGGAGCCTCTGAGGTACACAGGTAGAATGTTGAACAGACAATTATGTATATAATTGTACAATAGGTCTGGGAGGGAGACAAAAATAAGAACCATACATCATGTTCTTAGATAAAGTAACAGAGGGGATTTACAGTATAAGAACAATATACGGATGTTGTGGTTATTGGGGATGTTCACAAATAAGTTATTTCCTTTCAGGGCATTTGGTAGGACTGTATTTCTTCATCCCATTGGATGTTGAGTGTGGCCATGTGGCTTCTTTGGCCACTGAAATGTGAACAGATCTTGCATGTGACACCTCCAGGCAAGAACTTTAAGTTCTATAGCTGAAATGATTGTAGGAGCATCACTGAACTGAAGCCTTCACTGACTTGAGTGCCTGGGTGAATTTGGGGCAAAACCTACTTGACCTGTTTTGGCCATATAATGCGAGCAAAAAATACACTTCTGTTGTGTTAGGCCACTGAGATTTTAGAGTTATTTTTAACCTATCCTATCCTGATTGATCCAGAAATTGATCCAGAAATCCCACCCTGATACACAGGAGATTGGAAAATGACCATACATGTTATATAATGGAAAAGCATTTGATAAAAGTGACTTTTGTGGCAACTTGAAGAAGCAGGCCATGCACCTAATGAACATATAACTCTAAAATTAAAGAAGAGAACCCTGAAATGAACATATACCTCTAAAATTAGAGAACAGAACCCTGGAAGTGTGAACGTTGGTGCCTGTGACTGCATCTAGAAAAACTGTCAGGAAAGAGATGAAATTGGAAAACACTTGGTTGGTATGTATTCAGTGATAAATAGAATAGAGAGAATCCAGAAGTGTATAGATATGCAAGTGCTTCTGAATCCCCAACCAATAAAAAATAAAAATAAGAGACAACGGTGAATTAAGCCACATTCTTGAGGCAAAGATCAAATACATGGTATAGTTGTCATTCCCATTGTCAAAATATGGGAATGTATTAAAGTGGTTTAGGATAAAGGCTTAACTATGAGTTGGATGTCCAATATTTTAAAAAGAACAAGATGAGAGAAAATAATTTAAATGTGGTCTGTCCACCAAAAGCATGAAGACCGGAAGTACACAATCAAGTAGAGAAAGAGGAACATGATGGGAATGTATATATATACATATATATATATATATATATATGTATATATATACACACACACACATATATGTGTGTGTATCAAATAACATTTCATATATTTTGATATATATATCAAAAATATATATAGCAATACATTATACACACACACACACACACACACACACACACATGCATGCAAATCTAAAATGTATGCCTAATGCCTAGAAAAGAAGTATACAGGTATGGCTATTGACACATGGCACCAAATAAAATCAAATTGTATTTAGATATTTGACCTGTCAAAGAAACCCTGGCCTGAATTTGCAAAAGTTGATGACTATTTGAGGCTTAAAATAACCCTTAGATCCCCACCTTTTGTGAGCCAATGCCTATAGTCCATGTGGCCCAGAAGGGTACTGGAAAAGATAGAACCCCAGAGTGGAGTCAAGGTATACAGTTTCAAAATAAATGTCATTACTTTATTTACATAAAAATGATTAAAATCTTATTTTTTTCACCATGGCCAAGTGGGATTTATTCCTAAAATGCAAGGATGATTAAACACATGAAAAGCAGTATAATATGCCACATTAACAGAATGATTTGAAGAGAAACAAAGCTTGGGGACGCCTGGGTAGCTCAGTCAGTTAAGCGTCCAACTTTGGCTCAGGTCATGATCTCGCATTTTGTGAGTTTGAATCCTGCGTCGGGTTCTGTGCTGACAGCTCAGAGCCTGGAGCCTGCTTCAGATTCTGTGTCTCCCTCTCTCTCTCTGGCCCTCCCTCATTCACACTCTGTCTCTCTCTGTCTCAAAAATAAACATTAAAAAAATGTGAAAAAAGTTAAACAAAAAACAAAGATTGATTATCTTAGTTGATAGAGAAAAAACATTTGAAAATTCAACAACCTTTCACTATAAAAACACTTAAAAAACTAGAAATAGAAGAAAACCTTTTTAGCATAATAAAGCCAGTATAAAAAAAAAAAAAAAACACCCACAGGTGACCTCACACTTAATGGTGAAACACTGAAAGCTTTCCAAGATCAGTAATAAGACAAGGATGACCACATTCACCACTATGATTGAGCACAGTATTGGAAATTCTAGCCAGTTAGGCAAGAAAATGAAATAAAATATATTCACACTGAGAAGGAATAAGTAAAATCATCTCTGTTACAGACGTAGATGTATCTTATATGTAGAATTGTAAAGGTTCCACTAAAAAACTCTTTGAATAAATGAATTCAGCACAGTTGCAGGATGCAAAATCAAAGTGCAGCAATTGGTTGCAATTTTATACAACAGTTAACAATCTAAAAGGGGAGTTAGAATAACAATTTCATTTACAATAACACACAAAAAAGTACTTTAACCAAGTGCATGGAAGACTGCAGACTAAAGATGATAAATTTATTGTTGAAAGAAATTAAGGGATACATAAATACATGGAAAGACATCCCATGTTCATGGATTAGAAGACTAAATATTTTGAGATGTCAGTGGTGCCAGAAGTAATCTGTGGATCCTATGTCACCCATATCAAAATCCCAACATGTTTTTCAGAAATAGAAAAACTCATCCTAATATTCATATGGAATCTTAAGCAATCCCCCCAATAACCAAAACATCCTTAAAAAGAGCAAAGGTGGAGGATTCACCCTTCTTGATTTCAAAGCTTTTGAAGCAATGTTAATCAAAACTGCATGGTACTGTCATTAATGACAGACATGTAGACCAATGGAATAGAATACAAAGCCAAGAAATAAACCCTCACATATATGGTCAAATGATTTTGGACAAGGGTGCCAAGACCATTCAATGGGAAAAAGACAGCCTTTGCAACAAATGGTGCCAGAAAACTGTATATCCACATAGAAAAGAATGAAGTTGGATCCTTACCTTACACTGTATATAAAAAATAGCTTACAGTGGATTAGAGACCCAAACATAAGCACTAATAATATATAACTCTTAGAATAAAACATAGAAATCTTTATGACATTGGATTTGGCAATGATTTTTTGGATATGGCAAGCAACAAAGCAAAAATAAATAAATGGGACTTTATCAAAATTTAAAACTTTTGTGCATCAAAGGAAAATCAACAGACTGAAAAAGCCCTCAGAATGAGAGAAAATTTTTGAAAATCACATATATGATAGAGGATTAATATCTAAAATGTATAAAATTAGTATTCAGAATATATAAAGAACTCTCACAACTCAATAACCCCACATAAATCACCCCAAGTAACCCAGTTGCAACAATGGACAAAGGACCTGAATGTATACCTCCAAAGACTTCCAAAGAAGATATGCAAATGACAAGCACCTGAAAAGATGCTCAATATCACTAATCAATTAGGAAGATGTAAACCAAACCACATAAGATACCATTTCACATCTATTTGAATGACTTTTATTAAAAAAACAGAAAATACAAGTGTTGATGAGAATGTGGGGGAAAAGCAGAACCTTTGCACATTGTGCATTGGAATGTAAAATGGTTGTAGCCATTCTGGAAAACAGTATGGTGTTCTCCCAAAAAATTAAACATATAATTACCATATATGATCTAGCACTTCCACATCTGGGTATATATCCAAAAGAACTGAAAGCAGTCACTTGAACAGATATTTGTACACCTATATTTATAGTAGCATCATTTACAATAGCCAAAAGTGGAAGTAACCCAATTGTCCTATGGCAGATGAAAAGGTAAAGGAAATGTGGTATATGCACAGAATACAATGTTGCTCAGCCTTAAAAATAGAAGGAGGGGTGCCTGGGTGGCTCAGTTGGTTGAGTGACTGATTGCAGCTCATCATGATCTCACCATTTGTGAGCTCGAGCCCTGCATCAGGCTCTCTGCCGTCAGCATGAAACCTGCTTCAGAACTTGTCTCCCTCTCTCTCTGCCCCTCCCCTAGTCATGGGCAGGTGCTCTGCTCTCTCTCTTTCAAAAATAAATAAACATTAAAAAAAAAAGGAAATTCTGACATGTGCTACCATGTGGATGAAACTTGAAGACGTTATGCTAAGTGAAATAAGCAAACACAAAAGAAAAAATTCTGTATGATCCCACTTATATGAGATCCCTAGAGTGGTCACATTCATAAAGATAGAATGCAAAACAATGGTTGCCAGGTTCTGAGAGGAAGAGTGAATGAGGAGTTATTGTTTAACAACAATGGAGTTTCAGTCTGGGAAGATGAAAAAGATCTGGAGATGGACGGTGGTGATGGCTGCACAATGATATGAACTTAATGCCACTGAACTGTATGCCAAAAAATCATTAAAATGGTACATTTCATGTTATGTACACTTAATCACAATAAAATAAATAATTAAAGCATGGTAAATTTTTTTGTATGTGTTTTACTGCCATTTTTTAAAAGAGTAAACATGAAAAAAAAATCTTATCTGTTTTTTTTTTTTTTTTTTTTTTTTTTTTTACTTCCTAGCATCATCTATATAGTTGAGCACTTCCTGTGTCTCAAAATAGCCTCTTTTCTTGGCTTCTGTGTAGATTGCTGTCCCAATGTTTTCAATAATAATTTTTGAGCTCAATTTTGAAACTTTTCAGGCCAGTTTATCTATAAATGATTTGAATGATATTATGGTACTGTTGTGACATCTAATATAGAAAATTAATGCTGCCCATTCTGTGAAGTTAAACCTTCCCAGGGGATGCTGTAAGAATCCATAGCTACTAGAATCATTGCAGAAATATTATTAACATGAACTTGAAATATTTCCTAAATTAACAAAACATCCTCTTTTTTTTTCTATCCTGTATATGTATTTTAAACGAAAAATAGGGGTGCCTGGATGGCTCAGTCGGTTCGGCGACTGACTTCAGCTCAGGTCATGATCTCATGACTTGTGAGTTCAAGCCCCGTGTCGGGCTCTGTGCTGACAGGTCAGAGCCTGGAGCCTGCTTCAGATTCTGTGTCTTCCTCTCTCTCATCTCCTCCTCCCACCTTGTGTTCTGTCTATCAAAAATAAATAAACATTAAAAAAAATTTTTTTTAAGGAAAAATAAATTTTGCTACATTTGGTGGAAATACACTACATTTATGGGTAATGAATGGCAATAATGATTTTTTTCTATATTTAATTTAGCCAAAACTTTTTAGGTACTAATAAAATATTAAGACTTTTTCACTTTTATATATTGCTGGTAGGGATGAAAAATGGTACCACTTCTGTGTTGGAGAATTTGGCAGTGTCTAGCAAAATTAAATATTTATCTTTTGATTCAACAATCCTACTTCTAAGAATATATCCCAAAGTCATACTGCAATCATTTAAAAGATGTATGAATATGGCTGTTTATTGCAACACTATAGTAAAAAATAAAAGACCAAAACAACTCAAATGTCCATCAATAGGAACCTGGTTGAATAAACTGTGGTATATCTGAGCAATGAAGTACTAAACAACTATAAGAAGGAATAAGTATTTCTATGTATGCCTATTAAGTGTTCTTCACTGTACTGGGTCAAAAAAAAAGTAGATAGAGAAAATATTTATAGTATGCTATTATTTATTTACCTTTACTAAAAACCAAATAATGGAAGGATTAAATTTAAAAATAAATGGTTACCTATAGAAGAAAGGAGGGGGAACATAATGGAGATGATAGAATAAAAACTAGACTTTTTTGAGACTTCTTTTATGGATATGACTTCGGAATCCTTTTATACAATTCCAAACAAAGCTAAACTTAAAAAAAAAAATCCCTAACAATAAAAAATGAAACCAATGAATCTGGGTTCCCAGTCAGTAGCATAACCACACATAAAGGAACCATGGTGACTCTATCACACCATAATTTGACTATTTTTTCTTGTTACAATCTACTCTAAGGATAGAAAGAAAAATCTTAAACTGTTTTCAATAATCATGTTTTTGGTGCTAGTATTAGCATTGTTATTTTGAGACTGTTGTGTGGATATCACGAGATTAAATCAGATGGATAATTGTAATGAGAAATAAGGTTTTTGTCATGGCTGAAAGGAAATAGAGATATCAGGTTGATAGAATTAAGAAAAAACCCCGTAGTTTTGAGTTTGAATCAGAGACATTAGTATGATCTTATAATATATTGTATCTAACAACTGAAAATATTTAAAACTATGACCAAGTGGCAAGGATACTTCTGGCATGAAGAGTGTGGTATCTAAATACCATTCTCAGTGAAAGGAACCAAGACGTACTGTAGAAATTGCTGATTCCAGGTCTGGGGCAGGGGATACGTATGATGATTCTGGAACATCTTGTCATAGCTTTCTTGAAAGCAGGAAAACTTTCAAAGTCTACTATAATTGTGTCAACTTGAATTGACTCTATCTTGTTAATGACTCCAGTGAATGAAATATATCAAATTTGTTTGTTTTGGGCTCATAACAAATCAAACACACACAACCCCTAAACAAACAGTACCTTTGGAGGATGCTAAAGACCGAACTAATTTTTTTTAATAAACATATATCAAAGATTATATTTGACTCGTTATTTAATGAGGGAACCAGTAAAATTAACAACCAGTTCCAAGGATAATTCAAGCTATGTGCACACATAGGCCACCAGCAATGCTGAAATAAATTTACAAATAGATGTGAAAGTGGTCAGCACCCATGGGATGGCGATCATTGCATTCTACCAGACGAAATTCATTTATATTTATATTATCAAAAATAATTTACATTACTAGTCTTATTCTGTAATTTAGAGTTGTAAAATAGCTTAAAGACAATGAAAGGCACAAATAACTCAAAAGAGTGCACTAGACAGGATATCCAGTATTTTTTTCCCATTTCAAAGTCTTTAACAAGTTTTCGTGACACTCTCTCCCCTCTTGATCATATTAATATTAAAGATTATTCTTGATTACAAGAAAAATTTTGTTGAAAATTTTGTTTCATTAGAGTTAGCCTGATTATTTATATAGGTGCAGCAAGAATATTAACTAACCATTATAGGCCCAAGTTTATTTAGTAAATATAGCACCATATCAACTAATTACTTTGAAATCTGGAAAATAAAGAATTGAACATGCATCCTGGTTTTCCTATATGAACTGTACTCTAGAGTGACAAAACAATTGATGAGGAAAAGTATTCTATATACTGATCCCTGGGAATAAAGAAAGAAGAAATGATGGCATTATACATAGCGTTTTGGAAACACTAACAATTTAATGATCTAAGCAATCATTAAGAATGGCTGCCAACATCATAGAGAGACACATTATTTACCTTCTATTAGTCTGAATGTTATCAAATCTCTGTGTGTAACCACCAAATTACAAGATATCCAGAGGATATGGAAATTTTAACTAATAGGAGGAGACAATCAGCAAAGTTAGGCTGTAGAAAACTCTATGGGACAAATAAACTAGTTTCTTCAATAACTTTCTTGGAAGAAAAAAATACAATGGAGGGGAAAACCCATAAATGAAAAAAAATATCTTAAGATTTAGAACAATTAGTTTCAGTTATGGAACTCCTTTGTATCCTGTGTAAACTGATTCAAAATAAGATAATTAAGGAAACGTGAACTGTGAACATTTGATATTAATGAATGATTAATTTTTCTAGAGGTGATGACATTATTTTGGTTATGTTTTCAAAACCAATCTTATTTTAGAAATATTCACTGCCATATTTAAGGATGAAATCATACAGTGTCTGATATTTACTGCAAAGTAATCTAGAGTGGAGAGGGTATAAATGAAATGCAACAGACCATTTGGTTAGTTGTTGAGTCTGGGTGATAGGTATGTGGGACTTGATTAAACTGTCTTCTCTGGTTTTGCATCAGTGGGAAGTTTTCCACAAAGAAGTTAAAAGAAATAAATTTAAAGGCCTTCTAATAAACAAACTCCTTCCATTGGTTTTCTTTAGTAATTTCTAACTTGTTGTTTTCTAGACTGTATAAAACTATTTTGTAGTTTTATAGTATTTTCAAGTTTAGCCTCTAAGATATTTTACAATGTAATTCAAATGAAAAAATAATACTGCCCTTTAAAAAATATAACGTTATTCGTACAGTTTTTTGATCAACTGAAAGCTTTTTTAAAGCCAAATCACTTTTCCTTCAAACTTCTCCAAGTGAATAATCAATTTTTTGTTTGGTTTGTTTCCAGATAACCTTTTTCATGCTGCTCTCTGCAGTGTGCGTAATGCTGAATTTGGCTGGTTCAATTCTCTCCTGTCAGAATGCTCAGCTAGTCAACTCCCTAGAAGGCTGTCAGTTGGTGAGTAATGAAATGCAAACCTTTTGATAAAGGTCATAGGCTTTGATTTTACCTGAAAGTAATTTTAAAGATAAATTTTGTTATATCCTTGGATTTATTGTGATATTTTATAATTGTGTAAGGAATTTAAGTTGACTCATTTCTAAGAACTACATTAAATTAAAAGCTGTCCTCCTTGTAAATCAGTTACGAATAGGATATTTTTAAGGATCACAGTGTAATGCTGTTTTAGAACAAGTGTCTTTAGTAATGATTATATTTTGGCATTTGTTGCATTGATTTTTATCTCCACTGAATTTTAAAAAAATCAATTTTACAAGTCAATCTTAAGTGCTAAAGATACATGTAAGCTTGATAATGGGTGCTAGTTCACAGTTTTTTCAATTAAAAAAGTGGATTATCTTTTAGGAATAGATCTAGGAAACTTGTAGACAGTGTGCTGTGTACATTGTAGGGGATCAATAGATGGTTTGTTAGCTAGAACCTTCATTCCGTATCATGAGTTAGCTCCTGGTACGGTAATATGTGCTTCTGGGTGGGGCAGAAATTGAAGTGTATCCAGTCACATTCAGTAAGGGTATAGTTTGACTCCCGATGTGACCATGGCTGCTGGATGCGAGCCATTGGTATTTGTTTATTTACCTTGGAGACAACACAGGGCTACCTTTTAGAGCCATTCTCCTCCACAGCTGCCTGTGTACGTGCTGGGCCCATGGTGATTATTTCTGGGAGGTCAGGGGCTATACTGAATTACCTAAAGCTTTTCTGTAGCAAGGCCGTGCTTACTTTTCCTGTGGCCATGCTGTTTGTGTTCGAAGGAACAGCTGTTTCGAAGTGCTGCTCTCTACAGTTCTTAGCAGCAAAACTAGAAGGACTAGTGTAAGTTGGCACAGTTTCGATACAGAGGCACCTACTGAGTTCCCAAAACTGTGAGAGCTTCATCTTGCTATTTTCTGTTCGGTATGGCCTAGACCACCTTGATCAGATTTCACCCCAATATGATGTACAGAGTATCCCTTGGTATGATGCAGTATTGCTTGTGACTAAGAAATGATAAAACCTGGAGTGCCTCCACCATCAGAAAGGGTCACTTGCCAGCTTGCATCCATAACTGGGTCAACCTCTTTATTCCTAAATACAGGGTGCTGTGAATATGATAACATCTGGCAACTGACAAGAGACTGCCCATTTTTCCTCTGATCCCCATTTTTCAATGCAAGGCCTTGTGTTTGGGAGACAGTGTTTGGGGTGATGAGACGTGCATGGAAGTCTATATCAAGCAGAAGGCCCACACCTAGTGTCCCATCTCAAAAGGCTGACCCTTGTGGGTCTTAATCCCAGACCCCATTTTCCTACATCACAAGCAGCATGAAAGGATAGAACAGGTAGATTTGGTTTCCTTTATTCCTTTCTGTCTTCAGTACCCCCCTGAATAAATTTAATGCACATCATGTACACTCATGCACTGTCACATACATCTTGGTTATATAGCACTGTGGAATCATCAATATTTATCTGACTTTAGAGCTTAATCCTAAGCATCGCTCTGCCCTGGCTCATACATGGCAGGTAATTCCTGAATGAGATCAGTGTATCTGCTTACTGAAATGCAGTGTGTATAGTGGAGAGAGTAGTGGATTTGGAATCAGCAAACCAGGATCAAAGTCATGGCTTCATAACCGACTACTTATATGACTTAGGACAAATCACTTTCCCTGTATCAGCTTTACTTCTCTTTCCTGTTATGTGTGGGTATTACCTGCCCTGAGCTTTTCATGAGATATTTAATAAAATAGGATGTATAAAACACATAAAAAGTATACTTCTTATTAAAAATGTATAATTATAATATATAATTACTATATATAAAATATATAATTATAATATATAATTACTATAGAAAATTAATAACTATAGAAAACTTAGAAAAACAAAGTACACTTGTCACCCTACAATCCAGTCTTTCCAGTCTTTTCTGTGCATATGTGTGTATGTGTATGTATTGTGCATATGTACTTGTATACATATGTGTGTGTATTTAATGTACATTTAAATGTGCTATACTCTTCATGGAGCTTCATGATTTGGTTTTTTATTGACTGTGAACATTATTTCATGCTTTAAATTTTTTCTACAACTTTACTTGTAGTGGCTGCTCGGTATGAATGAATATAGCATTATTTATTTAACCAGTCTCTCTCTGCTTTTCTCATGTATGAAGGTTGCCATTATCTTTAAAGCTTTTGTTACATATTGACCTACTGCCTTCTAAAAGAGTTTACCAATTTATAATCCCAATTTATGAGAATGCTTTTCTTCCCACACCCTTCCCAGCCCTGAAAATTGTTACTTTTTAAAATTTATGCTAATTTGAAATGACATCATTGCTTTAATTTGAATTCCTTTAATAAGATTAAACTTTATTTATAATTGTATATATGTAAGTTTATATATGTACATGCATATATGCAATTATATATGTGTGTATACACACCATTTATATTTCTTGTTCAGTGAGTCGACTGTGACCTTTACCCATTTTTAGAAGTATTTATATTAGTGATTTGTAAGAACTCTTTATATATGTAATTGTATAATTCATTTATTTTTATAACTGTACATACATATATGTGTGCATGTACATATATGTAATTTTATATGTATATAATTTATATTTCTTCTATGAATTGACTGGGGCCTTTACCCATTTTTAGATTTAACTATCTTATTGATTTTTAAGAGAGTCTTACATTTTGAGTCCTACAGCTTGTATTGGTCAAATGTATTTCCTGGATTGTTAGTTGCCTTTTATGTTTAGTGTATTTAAATCTATGAATGTTTTCCTTTGTGATCTTATCTTGGAACCAATAAAAAGACATTCTTCCCAAAATCATGTTACCACCCCCCCTTTTTAAATATAGTTAACTCTTTTATATTCTGGAATTTGTTTAATGAATTTAGCTATTTTCCCCAAATGAGTAGCTAACTTTCCTAAAATGATTCCCTGAGTAATCTAATAATTTCCTGATTATTTGAAATGCCACCTAAATTCTAAGAGTCCTTTGGTGGCAAGCTACAAAAACTGACAAAGCCATAGGCTACTTATTGCAAAGACGATAGAGCCTATAACCAAGAGAATTAAAGATTAGGCTTGGGAACTGGCTGGTTCCAAGGAAGCTTCTGTGGATGAAGAAGCCTGTCCCAGATCGGCTGCAGACACCCTGAACTCACGGGGGTTTTGTTCTGCACAAGTGAACAATTCCAGTGCTTTATAATCTCTGTCCTATTTACTCTTAGAGTCAGAACCCAGAGAGAGAAAGCATTTGATAGGCCAGGTCAAGACAGAAATCTATGAAACTGTTCCACTAAACTGAATCCAAGGCAATTTAAGAGGTAATTCCCAAAAATGAATTTAGGTGCTATTAGGAAGGGGAGTAGGAGGAGGCAAGAAATGTATGGTAGGTGGTCAAAAAACAGCCAATATCTACTCTACCAGCATTATCATATATATGTACACATGCACGTAGATACTAGTGTCTATTTGCGTATGATTGAATTTTTCATTCTCATCTCCTCCTATGTCCATTTATTTATATTCCAAACAATATTACTTTAATTACACACACACACACACACACACACACACACACACACACACACTAACTTGTAGGGCAAGCCCTACCCCCACTGGCCTTCCAGACTTTAACCTGCTTCTTAAAAAATATTTTGGGGGGCGCCTGGGTGGCTCAGTCGGTTGAGCGTCCGACTTCAGCTCAGGTCACGATCTCACTGTCCGTGGGTTCGTGCCCCGTGTCGGGCTCTGTGCTGACAGCTCGGAGCCTGGAGCCTGTTTCGGATTCTGTGTCTCCCTCTCTCTCTGACCCTCCCCCGTTCATTCTCTGTCTCTCTCTGTCTCAAAAATAAATAAACGTTAAAAAAAATTTAAAAAAAATATTTTGGGGCGCCTGGGTGGCTCAGTCGGTTGAGCGTCCGACTTCAGCTCAGGTCACGATCTCACTGTCCGTGGGTTCGTGCCCCGCGTTGGGCTCTGTGCTGACAGGTCGGAGCCTGGAGCCTGCTTCCCATTCTGTGTCTCCCTCTCTCTCTGCCCCTCCCCCGTTCATGCTCTGTCTCTCTCTGTCTCAAAAATAAATAAACGTTAAAAAAAAAATATTCTTACCTATTCTTAAAAGTTTAGTCTTCCAGATGAGTTTAAATTTTTTTTGGTCAAGACTCAAAAGGAATATATTTAAGAGTTGAATTGGAATCACATTAAAATTATAGATTGTCTTGGGGTAGAATTGACATGTTAACATACCATGTTTTCCCATTCAGGAACATTGTGTGTGTTTTGGTTTATCCAAATTGTTTTAAAAATCCTCTACTGCAGTTTTTGTTTCCCTTTAGGATATCTAGTATATTTCCATATCTGTATGTATGTTTGTCTTTTTCCTCTGCATAATTAAAAATTAACTCATTTTCTCTGCATATATATAATAAAATATAATATAAATATAGAATATAAATATATATATTTATATATTCTAAATTTCTTTTCTATTCCAAACTCCCACCTCCTTCCAGAAAGTTTTTGGTAGCCAGACATTTTGTATGCTTATTTTGTATATTATCATTTTTACACACATGCAAAGTCTATTCTATAAATCATTATTCACACTGCTTTTGTCAGCCAGCCATGTAACTTGGCAACACATTGTATAATAGCACTTGGAGATCTTCCCAGCTGTTAAATAGAGAGCGGCAGAGAATTCCACTGGATAGATGGATGCAGGATGACTTATTCAACCGCCACTTAATGAAGGACAGGTTAGGGGTGTTTCTAATGTTTTGCTAAAACAAACATGGCAGAGATCACCCTTTGTGCACATTCCTTACTCAACAAATAGAGAGTGGTTATTATCGCTGCTGTGGGACCAGAGTAGAGTAAAGGGTACCGTGGCCAACCAGAGAGGGATATGCAAATAGATCTCGAGAAGAAATTACTAAGAGTGTCCTTTCAGACAAAGTATAAGAATTCACTTTAAATTTAGAATGTTATTCCTACTTTAACCTCCAAAGATGGGACACTGGACTCTTGCCAACAGTATATGACTGTGCCCGATTATCCAGATGCATGCAAACTTCTGTGTGTCATCAGAGATTTTTTAGTCTTTGCTAATCTGACAAAAATGTAAGATCTTAATCTGTAATTTGGATCTCTTTAATTAAAAGCAAAGTTGAGCATCATTTACGTTTGTTTAGAAGTTATTTCTTTAGGGGCACCTGGGTGGCTCCGTTAAGTGTCCACTCTTGATTTTGACTCAGGTCATGATCTCACAGTTGGTGAGATCAAGCCCCATATTGGGCTCTGTGCTGACAGTGTGGAGCCGGCTTGGGATTCTCTCCCTCTCTCTCTGCTCCTCTCCTGCTCTCTCTCTCTCTCAAATAAATAGACTTTCTTAAAAAGTTATTTTTTTATTTGCTAACTGCCAGTTCATTTTTATTGTCTATTCTACTGTCATGTTGTTGCTGTTCACAATTGATTTGTAAGTGCACTTTCTATATTAAGGAAACTGCCCATTTTTATATGTGTTGCAGGTATATATTTTTCATAGTTTTTTTATTCATTTCTTGACTTTTTTTGGTATTCTTGTGTGGAAATTTCATACACTCAAATTTCTTTTATTCGTTTATATATTTTTACCCTTAATGATTTCTGGTTTATATGTTTTGCCTAGAAAAGCTTTTCCTGCTCCAAAATTATAAACAGTTTTTTCATTTTCCTTGCAGACTTTTAGGGTTTCATTTTTTAAATATTTATATGTTTCATTAATCTTAGATTTATTTTGCTATAAATATCATTATAAAATATTATTTAAAAATAATATCATTAAAAAAACACATGTGGACGTTACATATTTCCTTAAAATTTTAGTGCTAGATATTTTAAATACCTTGTTGCTCTGGTGGGTGCATTTTTAAAAATTATTGTTTCATATTAAAAGAAGACCCTAGTGGTGTATAAGACTTTCAGTGATTTTTTTATTATTTACATTTAATGGTATGTGACACTGAATGTACAATCGAGTCTTTGATCCATAGTTTGTCAGAAGAAATAATTATAATATTGTCTCTGCTTTCCAGCATTTTACTTGTTTTTTTGTCCTGCCTACTTATTTTGTTTAAAATTATCAAAATAACATTAGATATTAATGGTGATTCATCATTTACTTTTTGTTCCTGAATATAATGATTCACTGCCAAACATGGTACTGAGCTATAGTTTCAGACAGCTTTTTTGTGATGTTAAGGTGATAAAATTCTATTCATATTTTACTGAGAGTCTTTTAAAAATAAAATGGAGGTTAAATTTTATAAAGTTCTTTTGATATCTGTTAAGATTATATATTTTTTATTTTGATCCATTGATGTGGTAGATTACATTAGTACTCTCAAGATTAAGCTACATGGAACATAATTGGAATGAAATCCCCACAGTCTTTTAAACTATTATTGGATTCTGTCTGCTGATATTTTATTTATGATTTTTCATTTGTATTCATAAATGTAATTAATTTGTAGTTTTCATTTGTCTCCTACCCTTCCATATTTTGTTTCATGATTATAAGTAATTTTTTATAAAAATTAGTTGAATAAATGAAATCTAAGGAATTTTCTGTTCCTTGATGAATATTGATACTCAAATGTATAATTCTCTGAGTCCAGCACTGTTTCATAAAATAGTTATTTAATGTAATTTTCTATTCCACCTTTTTTTCTATTTCTTTCTAAGCTTTTGACAATGTCTGTATTATTAACATTTTTTCATTGTATTGGCCTTTCCACATTTATTAATATGAAGTAATGCAGCAAATTGTCTCAAAAATATCTCTTGTAACATTATGTTCTTATTCCTTTTATGTGTATTCATTCTGCTTTAAATTTTCTATTTCTCTTCCTTTCTTGTTATATTTTTCCAGAAATGTATCTATTTTATTTATTTGATGATTCAAACTACCAAAGAAATGAAATTTTGAAAAATTTCAAAACTACAGAAGTATAAAAAGTCCTCTTTAATACCTCTTTAATGCCCTCCATAAGGGCATGTACCCTTATGGAAGTTTCTATATGTAAAATTGAGAAATAGCCTCAGATCCAGTCCTTCTTTTTGACTCCTGCATTAGGTTCAATGGATGCAAGTTGTACCAGGCCCCAACCTACAAGGCACTTAAATGGTCTCTAACTTCTAATGTCATAAATAATCCTGGAGCTCATTGTCTTATAAATAACTCTGTGGACAAGTCTGTATGTATTTATGTAGGACATTTCCTAAAAGTTGGATTGATGGCCCAAAAGGTAAATGTATTAAAATTTTTGGCTGGTAATGCCTTCCAGAAAGGGTTACATTCATACACACTTCCACCTGCAGTCTGTGGGAATGAGTGTGCCCCACTCCTGTGCCAAAGTTACATACTACCAATGTTGAAAACGTTTGCCAGTCTGAAGGATGAAGAAAGAAATCTCCTTATTTTAATTTGCATACCCTGGTCATTAGGTTGAGCTTTTTTTTTTTTTTTTCAGAAGCAGAATTGAATGTACATTGGGAAAGAATTGAGATCTAGAAAGATCGTCTTTTTATCCAGAAATGGATTCTCTCTTGTTTTCAGGTCTTTCATGCCTTGAGGAAAGTCTTACACCTTTGTCAAGTGCTTAAACATTTTGTATTAACTTTATTCCTAGTTTGTTTGCAGTTTTTGATGCTAATGTCAAGGGTATTTTTCATCATTTTTTAAATAAATGATTATTGCTGTAATATAGGAAAGCTATTGATTTTTTTAAATTAAAACTTTCATTTTGAGATACTAATGGATTTGTGAAAAGTTGCAAGAAATTATGCAGACAAATCTTGTAGATTTTCCCAGTTTCCTGCATTGGTAACATCTTACAGGGTTACTGACATTGATATAGTCAAGATGCAGAACATTTCTACCACTATGAAGTTCCCTCATGTTGCTTTTTTATAGATATACTCACTTCCCTTCTACCCCTTCTCCCTCCTTAACCCTTGGCAGCCACTAGTCCACTAGAATACTCCATTTCTTTCTTTCTTTTTTTTATTTTAGAGAGAGAGAGTGCATGAGTGAGGTAGAGGGTAGGGGAGAGAGAGAGAGAGAAAGAGGGAATCTCAAGTAAGCTCCATTCTCAGCACAGAGCCCAACTTGGGGCTTGATCCCACGACCCTGGGATCATGATCTGAGGCGAAATCAAGAGTCAGTCACTTAACTGACTGAGCCACCCAGGTGCCCCTCTGTCTTTTTTTTTTTTAATTTTCAAAATGTTATATAAGTGGAATCATACAATATTTAACCTTTAGAATTGGCTCTTTTTATTCAGCATAATCCTCTGGAGATTCACTCAGGTTACTGCACAGCCTAATAGTTTTTTCCAGTTTACTCCATAGAGCAGTATTCCACCACATGGATATGCCATCGTTTGTTTGACCATTTACCTGTGGAAGGACATCTGGACTAATCCCACTCTATTACAAATAAAGCTGCTATGAACATTCATGTAAAGTGTTTTGCGTGAACATAATTTTTCATTTCTCTGAGATAGATACCCAGGAATTGCTGGGTTGTGTATGGCAGGAGCATGCTTCTTTTTTTTTTTTTTTTTTTTTTTTTTGAGACACTGCCAAGCTGTTTTCCAGATTGCCAATATCATTTTACATTCCCACCAGCAGCGTGCAAGAAGAGATCTAGTTTCTCTGCATCCTTGCTAGCATTGGTGTTGTCATTTTTTTTTTTAACTTGAGCCATTCTCATGGTATGGAGTGATATCTCATGGTGCTTTTAATTTGTATTTCCCTGATGAATAATGATGATAAACAGCACTTCCTGTGTTTCACTACCATCTGTATATCCTCTTTGGTGTAGCATCTGGTCATATTTCATATCTTTTCCCCAATTTTTTTAATACTATTGAGTTTTGAGAGTTCTTTGTATTCTAGATCTAGTCATTTGTCAAAGATGTGCTTTGTGAGTTGTTTATCCCTATTTCATCCTCTTAATAGGGTCTTTGACAGAGCAAAAGTTTTTGATTTTGATGAAGTCTGATTTATCTATTTTTGCTTTTATGGAGCATGCTTTGGGTGTCAAGTGTAAGAATTCTTGACTTACCCCTAGATCTTACTAATTTTCTCATAAGCGGGGGCAGGAACTGCATTTCCCTGGTAGGCCTCTAATTATACCTGCCTGGCTGGGAAGAGTGGGGGTGCCTCACGACTGCTCCCCAGATGGCTTATACTGACAGGGGGTGGGAGAGGGCCTCATTCTTACTGTGGGGTAGAAGCCCAAGCTCTCTGTGCCGTTTCCCTCAACACTGTGGGTGGAGGGGAGTTTAGCCTTCATCTCCAAATATGGGATATATGAGGCAAAAAGAAAACCCAGGAAACTCATCGCTGTTCCCTTCCCTGGGTCCTGAGGTCCCTAACCAGTCTATGCTTTTCAGAGTGTTTTAATATACATTTTATATATAATATAGGGGTTTGGGGTTGTGTTTACAGAAATAAGAAAAGGTATATCTCTTCTTTTCCAGAAGTAGAAATGCTATTGATTTTTCTTTTATAGAACTTTTTTATTCACTCAAATAGTTTTTCCAATATATCTTTTTCATTTCCAGGTGGACTACCATATTTCTGTGAAAATAAGGGAGGGGTGTTGCCCATTTATTATGAATATTTATGTCCATATATTTTTTCTTGGCTTTTCACATTGATTGACATGGGTTTAAGTTGGCATTCAGTACCCTGCAACATAATATGCTTTTAATCTAACCACTGAGCATCATAGACACAGGGTAGGAGACATGGCAGAAAGAAGGGAGAGAGCATCTTCACACCATTAGGAGGTCCAACAGCTTAACTTGCTCATTAGCTACAAAGCTGTTTACTGCTCTCACAGAAGAGGTTCAAGTATGCACAAGCTACTTGACTCAGAGAAGCCACAGCCTCTTTCCAGCAATTGATTTTTTGTTTGTTTGTTTTGTCTAACATTTATTCATTTTTGACAGCCAGAGACAGAGAATAAGAGCAGGAGGGACAGAGAGAGGGTGACACAGAATCCAAAGCAGGCTCCAGGCTCTGAGCTGTCAACGCAGAACCCAATGCGGGACTTGAACCCACAAACCATGAGATCCTGACCTAAGCCAAAGTCAGAAGCTTAACTGACTGAGCCACCCAGGTGCCCCTCCAGCAGTTGTTTTTAATCACACGTTTGTAGTCACAGAGCCCCAAGGCCTGCCTGCCAGAGTTCTCCTGATCAGGTGTCTTCCGAAGGGCAAATGAGGCAGACAGAGCATTTCCACATTGGTCTGTGGTGTCCAAGAAAGCAGTGACACCAGAAGTCAGAACTTTCAGGTCACTTTTCCCCAAGTTAGTCTGGATCAGCCCAAACCCTATGTCACCTCCTACTCATGATGAGGATTTACAAGGGAAAAAGTCTGACTAATAAGAGACCTTTTTTTATACCATGTTTTATTCCTGACTTTCACAGGTTTGAAAGTGAAAAGGGTTGACCTGAGAGGTCACCCTTTAGTGTAATGTTTGCTGTCAGCTTACGAGAGAGGTGCCCTTGGTAACTTAACGGCACTTCTGTCTAGCCTGGCTGGCTAAGATTTTTATTTTAATCAAGAATGCATGTAAATTTTATCACCATCTTTCAACATCTGTGAAGCTGATCATACGACTTTCCTCTTTTAGCTTATTAATGTAGTGATTTGAATTAATAGGTTTTCTAATGCTGAACCAGCTTCCCATTATGGAAATAGGCCCTCCTTGGTCCGGGTGCTTTTAAGGCATACATATTATTCTGCATTCAAATTGCTAATATTTTATTTAAGAGCTGTATGCCTAAATTCATACATGGGATTGACTTACGGTTTACCTTTGGTCATAGACTTGTCCAGTTTTTGTATTGGAATTAAGTATTGGATTGGAATGCTATACTTGGAGGCATTTGGTTCGATCTGAACGGAATTATTCAAGTTTGTTACATCTTGGGGAGTTGATTTGGCTGCTTTTAAATTTTTTAATAGGGTCATTGTGTTATTTACATTTTCTTGGTAATTTTTGTTAATACATATCTTTCTAAAATTGTGTATTTCATCTGTTTTCTGGTGTATTCTTATAAAACTATGGGTAATGTTCTTTTATAATTAAAACAGAACTGTTTAGCAAATCTATAGACATAGAAAGTAGAATGATAGTTGCCTAGGGCTGGGGCCTTAAAGGAAAGTAGGGAGTTTGGGCAGAGTTTAAGGTTTATTTTTGGAGAGATAAAAATGTCCTAGAATGGATTGTGGCTGCACAACTCTGTCAAGATATTAAACACCAATGAATTGTAAACTTTTCTTGAATTGTATGTGATTTGTCCCTCAATAAGGCTGTTATAATTCTAAAAGTCTTTTGGTTGATATGTTTTCTCTGATTTCTTTTTTTTATAATGTTTATTTATTTATTTATTGAGAGAGAGAGAGAGAGAGAGAGAGAGAGAGAGAATGAATGAGCAGGGGAGGAGCAGAGGGAGAGGGAGAGAGAGAGAGAGAGAGATTCCTAAGCAGGCTCCATGTTCAGTGCAGAGCCCAATGTGGGGCTCGATCTTACCACCTTGAGATTATGACCTGAGCCAAAATCAAGAGTCAGACATTTAACTGACTGAGCCACCCAGGGACTCCTATTTTCTCTGATTTCTAATGCCAAATTATATTTCCTCTCCCTTGATTTAAAGTTTTTTTTTTTAATGCTTATTTATCTATTTTGAGAGCATGCATGTGCACACCCCAGCGTGGGACAGAGAGAGAATTCCAAGCAGGCTCCAGTCCACACTTCCAGCACAGAGCCTGAAATGGGGATCAAACCCACAAACTGTAAGATCATGACCTGAGACAAAACCAATAGTCAAAGCTTAACCAACTGAGCCATCCAGTTGCCCCACGTTTATCTTCTTTTTTTTTTTTTTCCTCAAAGACCCAGCTGCTAGTTTTGTTAATCAAGATGTGTTGTTTTGTTGACTGTGCTTTTTTTTAAGTATTAGCATTTTTTTTTTTTTTTGAGAGAGAGAGAGAGAGAGAGAAAGAACAGGGGAGAGCAAGACGGAGGGAGAAAGAGAATCCCAGGCACACTCCACACTCAGCACAGAGCCTGATGTGGGCTCTATCCCACGATGCTGGGATCATGACATTAGCCAAAATCATGACTTGGACTCTCAGTTGACTGAGCCACCAGGTGCCCCTACCATCTTTATTTTGTTAACCCCCTTCTGCTTTCCCAAGGAATATTATGTTTATTTTCTACCTTTTATACTTGAGTGCCAGGGGTACTACTGATAACCCAGTGCTCTCTCTGAGTTTCACTGAATTACAGTGAAATTGTAATTTCATTTTTGCTTTGCTATTTAAGTATTACTTAAATTTATGTTCTTAAGTTCTAGGTAGCTAGAGTTTCTTTCTTTCTTTTTTTTTTTTTTTTGCTGTTTTTTTTTTACTGTTGATTTCCAATACTATTGCATGAGAACATGTGTTTTCTGAACATATATATGTATGTATGTATTTTCTCAGTGTGTAGGATTCAAAATGCATTCACACATTTTTGTGTGGAGAGCCTCTTAAGATATAAATTCAATCATGTGCTTTCCATCACACATAGGATGCTGTGCAGAGAGCCCTCCTTGTGGCCTGTGAGCTCTTTGATGTGACCCCTCCTGCTTCCTATTCCTTTGGAGCCCTCCTGCCCCACTCCTCCTCCATGGAGCCTCTTGTGATGCCAACCCCCCAGCTTCCCACTCTTCCCCTAGGCCTCCAGCATTTCTCCATACTCCTACAGCCTCCTGTGGTGGTCCTTAACATCCCCTCACCCTCCCTTACAGCTTACCCTGATACAACCCCCCCCCTCACTATATTTCCCCCCAAACTTCCCATGCTGTCCCTGGGCTTCCCCCACTCCTCACCCCAGCTTTCCCAGGGTGCCCTTTGGTCCCCCCACTGCACCCCTGGCCCAGCAGAGGGAGTCCTGGGCTCTTGCTCACCTGGGCTGCTCTTAGTGCTGCACTCTCTGCATGGGCTGTTCTTCCTCCAAAGTGGCCAGTGGGAGGTTCCTTTTCATGCTCTAGATTCCAGAATAAGCGGTATATCCCCTAAAGGGCCTTCCTGGACCACCCTATCCCAGAGGTTCCACACCTGTGTTATTCTTTCCCTAGGGCATTCCGTTTTCCTCTAGAGACTGGCCTTCTCCCCCCACCCCCCATCATTTCCTACTTGGCAAAGCAACAGAGGGGAAACAGCCACAGCTGTGTTGTGCCTTGTCCTACATCCAGGGCCTGGTGCCGTGCCTGGCCCAGAGCGCCTGTGAGTGAGTCAATCAGTGAATGTCTCCCGGCTGCTATTTTTCTAAGAGCCTGGGGGGAAGATAAAAAATCATTTTGGGATTTTAAGTAAACATGCTGTTTTAGGTTAATTACAAGAAAAAGCATTGTTGGTTTCAAAAGCCTTTTAAAATGCCTCATCACGTTTTGTTTCATTGGAGGCTGCTCATACAATGAAATATTACAGAATCAAACATTTGATTAAAGATCTTTTTCTAGGCCTTTTTTTTTTTTTTTTGGTTCATTCTGCAAAAGTTTTGGATTTAGTTTCACACTTTTCTTGCTCTTTTTAAAAATGTATTTTTGGGGCCTCTGGGTGGCTCAGTCAGTTAAGCATTTGACTTCGGCTCAGGTCATGATCTCAGTTCACGAGTTCAAGCCCCATGTCTGTCTCCATGCTGTCAGCTCAGAGCCTGGAGCCTGCTTCAGATTCTGTGTCTCCTTCTCTCTCTGCCCCTCCCCCTCTCCCGCTCTGTTTCTCTCTCTCTCTCAAAAATAAATAAACATTTAAAAAAATAAATAAAAATGTATTTTTCATTGAAGTATAGTTGACACACAATGTTGCATTAGTTTCAAGTGTAAAACAGTGATTGACAGCCCTGTGTGTTAGTTCTTACATTGCTTTTAAATGAAAGCATAACAGAATGCTCTTCAAATGCAGATCAGTACAACATAATGCATTATGTGTGTTGATAAGTATTTCGTCTTAAATGAGAAGACACTGTTTGCCTTTTTTAATATGAAATAAAACATTAATAGATTCTTGTTATAAAAGATGCAAGCAATACATAAATTAGAATAAAAATGAAAGTTCCTCCCTCACTCTCTGCCTCCCACTCCCTGCCACACTGGGTAATTACTTTATGAGGCATCTAACTATCTTTTTGTGCATTCATATTTATGTGCATCTGTGTGTACATGTACGTGCACAAACATACAGTTTTTTTCACACAGTTTTTTTTTTTAATTTTTTTTAACGTTTATTTATTTTTGAGACAGAGAGAGACAGAGCATGAACGGGGGAGGGTCAGAGAGAGAGGGAGACACAGAATCTGAAACAGGCTCCAGGCTCTGAGCGGTCAGCACAGAACCCAACGCGGGGCTCGAACTCACACACCGTGAGATCATGACCTGAGCCGAAGTCGGATGCTTAACCGACTGAGCCACCCAGGTGCCCCAGTTTTTTCACAGAGTTTTTAAAAATAAACTTACATACTTAAAAAATTTTTTTAATGTTTATTTATTTTTGAGAGAGGGAGACAGAGTGTGAGCAAGGGAGGGGCAGAGAGAGAGGGAGACACAGAATCCAAAGCAGGCTCAAGGCTCTGAGCTGTCAGCACAGAGCCTGAAACGGGACTCAAACTCAGGAACCATGAGATCATGACCTGAGCCAAAGTCGGACACTTAACTGACTGAACCACCTGAGAGCCCCTAAACTTACATACTTTTGCCTCATTTCCCTCCTTGGTAATATTTAGACATTTTCCCTGCTCAATGATATTATTTCAGACATTTGGGTGGAAGTACATAATTGACCCTTGAACAGCATGGGTTCATTTATACAAGGGTTTTATTCAATAGATACAGTACAGTACTGTAAATGTACTCTTCCTCTTCCTCATGATTTTCTTAATAACATTTTCTTTTCTCTAGCTTATTTTAATATAAGAATACAATATATAATTCATATAACATACAAAATATGTGTTAATCAATGGTTTCTATTATTGGTAAGGCTTCTGGTCAACAGCAGACTACTGGTAAAGTTTTGGCAAACTTAAAAGTTTTATGTGAATTTTGGACCATGGGGGGTGGGTGTTGGCACCCCAACCCCCTTGTTGGTCAAGGGCCAACTGTATAAAGGGAGTTCCTCATTCTTTTAAAGGCAGCTGTGTGCACTTCCCATAATGCACCATATTTACCTGTGCTGAGAGGCAGTTAATTCATGCCCACTGTTTTGCTATCACAGACATGACCAGAGTAAACATGCATTTTTGTCCTTGTTTTTAGTAAATTTAAATATAGTCAGGTACTAACTTTATTAAGAAGAAAATAGGAGTGTTAGGTGGCTCAGTCAGTTAAATGTCAGACTTCAGCTCAGCTCATGAATTCAAGCCCTGCGT